>NC_068366.1:2037347-2123393 GCF_020536995.1 Dreissena polymorpha
ACGTGAATATAACAGTTGCTGTCTTAAATAGCATTATTGAAGTTGTAAATGTGAATATTTAATTAAAATCGATGGTTTATCTTTGAAGAATAGTTGTATAATTTTATGATATAAAAAATCAGTTCTACCTGTTGTCTTCTGGGGAAATTTTTTGCTCATTGTGAGTTTATCAGTGCAATTCAATGTTTTAAATCTTTTCTCCCAGAAATACACCACTGACCACATGAATGTCAACAGGTGTTATCATTCAGTGGCATGTGCCTTTGAGTAATTATACTCACAGATAATCACAGATTTATGAGTCTAGCTCACTGGTTTATGCCAAGTGCCAATCCAGAGTTCTCCTCGACTACAAATCTCGGTTTTTAAAACTATTTTGGACTTTTTATAAGCGAGAAAAACAAAGTATGTCTAAGCTTTAAGTAGATCAAGTAGGGTGTAGCTCGATTTTACTTGAATCTTAACAAATATAGTAGATATGTTTCTATTTAGCATTATTTTTATTGATACATTTTAGGTTTTTCATTATAAATTCAGCGATTATGATTGAATGTAGCAGGAAATTATTGCAAACTCAATAGTTATTTTAGCAAATATGAGCAAATGTAGGAAAAAGCAATCAAAAACACAATTTGTAATACCGAAAAATAGTTTTATAGGGCAATTACAAAATAATTATGTTTCTTTTTACGTTTGAATTAATAGGCTTTCGCCTTAACCTCTCGCCCATCCCGACCGCAATTGTAGACAATACATTTTAAACCGTATAATAATCGATCAAACGTGTTGTTCAAATAATAATAGAAACAGCAAAGACACTTCAATTTATTCCTTCGCATAGCGTTCGAAATGCTATATAATTTTATCAATTTCAATTAATTTGGTCGCATTGCGTTCGAAATGCTATATAATGTTATCAATTTCAATTTATTCCGTCGCATTGTGTTCGAAATGCTATATAATGTTATCAATTCAAAATGAATATTATTCGTAAACGAAAATGTGTTTTCATTATTTGCCGCCGTCTGTATTGTTATTTCGCTCCCAGATGTACAGTGTTCTCATTCGAACTAAAAACAAATTAAACAAATACAAATAGTTTCGAAAATTCACAAAATTAGAAAGAAACGGTCTGAGCAACAACCATTTAATTCATCCCCTGCTGGTTCCTGTCGAGCACAGGTCATTTATCATATTATTTATAAGATAACCGGGAAGAAAACCCCTACTCTACATGCCATGTAAATGGTGAGCAAAATATTTCTTTTCTACGAAAGACAATAGCAAATAAATAACGGGAAAAAAGTTGTAGCTGTACAATCGTTATGACTGCCATGCAATTAAGTAATGGTACCGTTTTGTTTGATTATTTATGTAGGATAGAGCTTAAATCAAACTAAAATCGTATATTCAAACGCATTTGTTTCGGAATCGTTTTATTATAGTTTTCTAGCTAAATACGTGTAAACAGTTGGCTTATTTATTGTTTCTATACACTCTTATATATAAAGTGCAATTACTGAAAAGGACAATTAAATGTTATTAATACAAGCTCATTATCAGTCCTGAAGCAACCTTCGGTGTTATTTTTTGCTAATCTTATAAAAAAATAAAATTCCGTCGCTTATTTGAAGTGCAACGTTTTTCTTCGTCTTATAATTTGTAACACTTAATAGTTGTGAAACGTTATCACAAATCAGCGGCGCATGTGATAAGTGTGCGTACGTTTCTACCATATTTTAAGACCGGTGGTTGGTAGTTTAATTTTAATATTTACTGTGGTTACTTTGACTAACCCACTTTAAAGTAATTGGAAAATCAATTGCGGTAAATTTGCAGAAAATATTAAGATTTATATTATAATTATATCCTATTTGGGTGGTGCCTTAAACATATGTTTTGATGTTGAAATGAGAAGAATTTTGTAGTAATATTACAATAATAATAAGTACATATCATCACATTTGAACATAATACTTAGCGAGTGTCTATAGATAATGACACAAGATTGCATACTAACAGTAAAACAGTATTATCGAAAAATAAGAAACGTATAATCCGATTCTAAACGAACTAGAATTTTAATACCAATAATTGATTTATTATGAAAATACGCACAAAACTGGTACCCCCCCCCCCCAAAAAAAAAAAAAACAAACATGCGCGAAAAAAAACGAAGGTAACGTTCGTTTTGTACATCATATATTTACGAAAAGTCAACACAAATTTGAAATTGAGTGTTCGGACTTAAAATAAACGATATAGCATTTTTTACGTATAATTGGATGGAAGACTTCATACGAGAATGGGCAAAATAACGGCGCCCGTACATGTCATAATACAAAAGTAGAGTTGTGTTTCGGCGGCAATTACGCGTGACTTTAATACAATAATTATATGGCTAAAGAGCAATACATACCATTATTAATTTTGAACATCAAACCAGAAGTTGTAAATTAATAGCCGATTCATAAGATGTAAGCTAAATTCATTTTTCCGAAAGTAAAAAATTCGTTTCAAATACAAATGTATGCTGTAATTTCCATTTTAAAACAATTGCTTTAAAATAAATAGATATTGCCGTACCATTTTGTGTTTTTAGTACCATTAAGGAAACTATAAAGACACAATTAAAGTGTTCAGCAATCTTTTTAAACGTTTCATATTTTATGACGTACAGTATGTTATTAGGACACATTGCGTACTTTTTTTACATTAGTTTCCAAGAATAGTTGTTAGGGTTGTAGTGTCTAATTTGGATAACCATAAATGTTTTAAAACCTCAACTCTATAGCGAATTTTTGTTTCATTAAGTCACACACAATATATTCATTCGTAGCAATGATTGCATCGATATGTTATCTTTTTGCGTAAAAATGAAGCCGAGAAATTAACTCGCTAACCGCTTTATAAAAAGAATTAGGGCTCATCACAGTATTTTTTTCCTGAAATATACTGCAATACTTTCATATGATGGATATCTGGAATAAACGGACTTGTTCACAATTTGGCAATATGACAATTTACTAAAAAATGTTGCAGATTCAGAAAAGTATGTGTGCAGTTTATTGTCCCAGGCAAAACATCACTTTTGACTTGGAAAAATGTTATGAATATATGTTCGTTTATTGATATTCATCAATCGAAATCATAACATTGTATAAGCGTGTATAACGCTTTCCATCGATAATTTGGCAAAAACGTGTATTACCGACATAGGGCTTTTCACTACATCATTGATTTCAAAAGCCTGCCTGGTTTAGTTATAGCGAGTAAGCTTTTGTTTCTTGAGGTCCCGAAGTCGATGCGCAGTGCAGGCACATTTATTGCTATTAATCTCTTTTAGGTAAAAAGCTAAATAGTCATCAAGTTATAAAAATTGACAGAATTTCAGAACTGGTTTAGAAACTTTCTCTGCCGATGAAAAGAAACAAACCTTGGCGCGATGCATGTGTAGTTATTTTGAATCATTAACAAACTTCAAGGACAAACGGCACCAAATAATTGTGTTCAGAGGTCATTATTAGCAATATGTAATGCTTTGAATGTGTAAATAATTTGTTAAAATGTTGCGCTTTTCGCTTGCCTCTGATTATATCGAAAATGGAGTAAAAATATAAGTTTAATTTCGCTCGCTCGCTCCAATGATTTGGGAGTCAAAATTAGTTGAACAACTTACAAAATTTTTATTGGCCGACTAAAACGATAAATAAATAAAAACTTTTAAGTAAATTAATTTATGCCAACTTTAGGTGTAAATATGCATATAAACATAAATAGATAAAATAACAATCAGTTGTTAACGCACAAATCTAAACTTTTCTTTTCTAAATGGTTTTAAGGCCTTTGCCTGAACACCACTGCTTCATTGCATTCCAGTCCTGGCATTCTTGAAACTCAATCTGAAGTTTGTCCCTTTTTTCCATCAAATTAACTTTTTTCTCCTTACACTCTTTCAAGATTGTTTCGTAGTCCGCCTCACTAGTCATTTGAATGACGTACACTTGCGACATGTTAGCTCGTCAACGATTGTTCAACAAGTGATTTCGCAGTATACAAAAAAAACTTTAAGTGTGTATACCAGTTGGTACACATCGCTCACCTGATATGATTGAGTCAAATATTTGAGTCGTGTTCTGAGAAAACTGGGCTTAATGCATGTTGCTTAAAGTTTCGTCCCAGATTAGCCTGTGCAGTCCGTAAATGCTAATCAGGGACGACACTTTCCTCTTTTATGACAGTTTTTGTTTTTCTTCGTAGCAAAAAGCCAATTTAGGCGGACAGTGCGTTCCCTGATTAGCCTGTGCAGATTGCACAGTCTAATCTGGGACGACACTTGACGTACATGCATTATGCCCAGTTTTCTCAGAAGACGACTCATTTTTTTCCGCTCCAAAATGAAATTAAATACAGGTCAATCTAACTTTATTTTAAGAGTCTGTGATTTCTACATACTTGTCTTAAAGTGCATTAACTGCAAGTAACATTGTATGCTTGACATGGAAATATATCCCCGACTGATGTGGATGTGTTTTGGGTGTGTGTGTGTATGGGGGGGGGTTATAGCGTACATATGAAAGTCGACTCAAGATGTACCCATACCTATCTTTTACCATTCCTGTTTGACTGGTTTGTGCGGTTTAATGTTTTGAACAGGTAAATGTTGGATATAGAATACAAGAACGCTTCTGAGACAAAAGAAAGCTTACGGTTTTAAAAGCATCGCTGGACATAATGACATATTTATAATTGCGACAATAAATATTGCCTTGAGAAATTATCGAATCTATAAATCAAACATTATTTTAATTTATTATTTTATATTATACACTGTTCGTATCGTGACCACCCAGGCCTGTTTAAAATCTTTTCGTAAAATTAGTCTTTGTTTTAGCGGGGAACTTCTTTTTCGTAATCTATTTGACTAAGATACAAATGTATATTCAACACAATATATGGCAGGTAGCATACACAAAGAGTATTTGCAATATGCAATGAATTGATGTTTTTTTATTATTTAAAAAATATCGAACAATCTACCAACTTTTGTTATTTTGAAGAGTCTCTTAGGTACCTTGCTCGGTCGAGCTAACTTTCCATCATCGAAAAGGACCACACGAAAACAACATGTGTCATTTTACCAATAACATGGGAACAAAGCAATTTGCAGGCACGGTTCGGAAATTAAAAAATAACAAGGCATTAAAAAGCGGTTGCGTTTGGCGTTAAATTGTTGTTGAAGGAAACAAAGAATTGTCAAATCCTCAGCTGTTGGTGCTTTTTCAAACCCATGATATTTATGCAGGTGAGAGACTGACATTTATATATGTCCAGACGCTATGATGAAACTAATCCACATTAAAATGTATTAAAATGTCCACATTTTTAAATTTCGTTACAAATATGAAACTTATGAAAATTATGTTTTGATAGAAAATGGTGCCATTAATACAAAGTCTAACACAATATGTTACATAATAAGTTCATCGGAACCCATGATAAAGCTCTTTTCATCAACTTCATTTTATTGATACATCTCGGGGCACAGTCGAATGGAATATGCAAATTAAAATAACTGTTTTTTACATAAAATTAAAGAATTGTTCAATTACCAATGTGGACTAAATAAGTTTTAAATGTTTGGCATTACAACACAAGTCTACCCTCTAACTGGTCTTACCCTTTGCTATTATAATTGAAATATATGTAAACGAAACATTCGGACACAAACATGTATATGATAAGATGCGCATCGGATATAAACAAGTTCTAAACTATACACACTATGTCTTCATGTTATATTCGAACTTTTATCACAGTTAACTAACAATGCATTGTAATTCAAATTTGATTAGCCGGTCCTACTTGGTTACTCCTTTCTCCATAGATTCAGCAAGAATAGGGCTAATCTATTTAACTGTTCAGGGGTCATTATCAAAGTGGTGTGAAATGCTGATCACTGTTAGAAGTGATAACATGATGGGATTTATTGGCCATATCTAATTACACGATACTGGTGTAGAATGCTGAGAATTCAGAGGGTTAAATATTGCTCACACACTAAATGAATAATTTGATTGAAGAAAAATACAGGGGCATGCATTTTAATAGGTGTCAAAGAGTTAATATTAATTAATTAAAACACATTTTCATTAAGAGCATCGTGCTTGTATTTGAATGATGGATTATAATATAAAGAACAGATAAGGACTTGTACATAGTTTATTATTGAATTGAACAACATATTAAATAATGTTAATTAAACTATGTTATGGAAAGTATATATATACACACTTTGGGACTTTTCTAACGCATCACTTTTCAAACTTGAATATCTAAGTTATGAGTAAAGATATTGACTTTAAATTTAACATACGATCATTTGACTATATTCTATGCAAGCTCACGATTAAATCATTCATACGTGACGATTGGACGCTTTAGCACGTGGGGTAAGTGTGGTTCCATATTTTTGCACGTGGAAATGTTGAAACGCGATTTAATTCTAGTTTTATTTCAATTGAATTAATTTAAGTGGGTTCTTACACAAGGAAAACATAAAATTAATTTACAAAACAATATAGCTCGTATAAGCGTCCGATCGTCACGGATGAATGATTTTATCGTTAGCTCGCACATCTTGTAGTCAAATGATCACATGTGCAATTTTAAATAAAAATATTTACTCATTACTGAGATATGTAAGATTTAAAAGTGTTGCGTTAGAAAAATCACCAAAGGCGATATACATGTTATTCCAATTAAATTTCAATGTCATAATTCTAGGTAAGTTTTTACACATGAAAAACATAACATTAATTAAATATCAACAATATGGCTAGTATGAATATTCAGGAGTGAAACGGCTCAATCGGCATGTTGCAAGCCGGTCAGTTATTAATACGTGTAAGTTTCGGCGTTTTACTTTTCACATTGTTATTATTTAAAGTTGTACGAGTTTGCGAATTTGACTTTTGAAGTGATGTATTTAATTTGTGAAGTTGTATACTTTGTTGTTTTTCAATTTCAATTAAATTTTCAGGAATAATCAGATATGTGTTGAATTATTCTTGGTCCAAATTTCAACACAAGCCGTTCAAATTTAAGGGAGCTATATTGATCTGATTAGGTGATGCGTTAGAAAAGTCTATGCGAACGGTATGTAATGATCTCAGAGCATAATTACAATTATGTTATTATTATATTATCAACTTTTTCAGAAGTAAACAATTGAATATTCCTTATTTTTTCAATGTACAGCTATTAATGTTCATATAAACAAGTTGAAATAGTATAAATTGTATGCCACATAAACTGTATAGAATTATTGTCAATTTATAATAGAAATTAATACTTTTTATAGAATGATAAGCTGCTATATACGTGTATATTTAGTACTGTCATGATTGTAACCCAAACTCCTCTAGCAAGGAAATTTCATGGAAAAAACATAAATATTTACTCCAAATACTTCACCTTTGTAATGCACATAACAAATGATCACATAAAATACATAACTATGTTACTAATCAGTAAATTAAAAAACATTTTTTTTAACAATCAGTTTTATAGGAATTATCAACATGAGTATCCAGCATGATATTTGTTAGTGGAGTGTTGAACTGGTCTTAAATTATATAATTAAATGAATTAATGAGATGTAGTCTCCTGTGGTTGATACATATTAAATACCAAAATGTCATCAACATGGATTTTCCAGATATAACACCTGGGTTCATTTATTACCGCCAAGCAGGTTGTTGTCAGCCTGACAGGGGAGTGTGCTTATGACCACAGAACAGTTAACACTAATTAGTTCTGCTGATAAGCTGATGGCTTAAATCTAGCCGTCCTGGGAGTAACTTGGTAGGGGTGTAGCAAACTTGTATGTATTGAAATGTAAATATAACCAAGAAAAGAATTTATTAATCAATTATAACATTTCAATTCATTTTCTCAAGTATAAGATTCGAAAGCAAGAGCATTAATAAACGACAAATCCTCTACTGGCACTGTTCCAAATCACGCTGATTCGGGAGATCAGAATTACTGCAGAGGCCTTTCAAAGAGTCAATTAATCAGCGTGTCTTGTGTCAGCGCAGGCCCACAATTTAACGGTCGCGGCGTGTATTATTTCTAGTTTTCGTAGATTCAATGTAGGGGAAGCAAACACTAATAAAGCGTCCATAAAATCGGACAAAAGTTGGAGTCCGTTTTTAAGTTGTATAAAAAAGTTCATTTCAAATGATCGCAAACCGCCTAAACAATCTTTATACGGATTATCCCAAATGTTTAAGTGGTAAACCACATAAACTAAAAGTAACCCATAAACCTATTTCAGACGATCATAAAACCACTTAAACCTCTATAGGTGGCGCGGACAATCGCTCCTACGCTAAATTTGACAGGGCGGACAGTCGCTCCTACGATGTTTGACAGGGCGGACAGTCGCTCCTACGATGTTTTGACAGGGCGGACAGTCGCTCCTACATTATTTTGCCGACCCGGACAATCGCTCCTACATTATTTTGTCAACCCGGACAGTCGCCGCTACATTATTTTGACTCCACGGCAATCCATAATATACGCCTATCAAAGGTTAACACCTATAATTAACCGACAATTAAATTTGCCAACTTGTTAAGTTGATTGAACATGAGCCGATCAATGTGATTTTTATTTATTTACTTACTTATTAACAAATGATGTTACATTTTGTCGATTCTTGAAATGTAATTTCGCAAACTGTGAAAACAATATGTATATATTGTAATGTCCCACACCTTCAAATTCACTTAAAACATGGAACTTCTAACGAACAAACGCGGTCAGTCTGTGCTATGTTTAGATGGTCACTCGTATTCAAAGAATCACACGTCTAAGTCTAGAATACGATGGGTATGCAGTAAAAGTCGTTCCGATTCCTGCAAGGGCTCGCTGATAATAAATCTCAATGTAAGTCGACATATTAAAATAATTTTAATGTTATTATGCCCATACATGCTCAGGAAACATTCGTTGTGTAAAAATATACAAAAAAATCACAATTAAGTGAGACTGCACGATTTTGTCCAATATTTATTTATTTATATAAAATATGTAAAACACTTATTATTCATATATTTCAATATAAGTTAAAATGAAAGTTCAGAAGAACATGTGTCGAAAAAAGCGAAATAAGCCAGGTATATAATTCTGAAATCGGAAATGTCTGTACAGTTGAATTCGCCAACATATTGCATTTTATGAATTTCGTCTTCATTGTATAATTGTTCTTGACTATTTTGTGTTATTGTAACATATACATATAACATGTTATCAATAGATTACAGTTAAACATATATATAAATCGTGCAGTATCACTCTAACACACTATTTAAATAATCATAGAAATGCCGATTAAGAAATCGTTCAGTGTCATATATCAATCGGTCAAATGTATTAACAATGACCTAACCAATTGTTTACTTACCTTAATTAACTTTAAGGTGACGCCAGTCTGTAATCGTTATGCGGATCTTTATGCACGGTTCGCACATCATAGGTGTCAAAATGGTCATTATCGATTGATACTACCATTGTTGATATATTAATTATTGATTGAATGATATTTATTGAAAGATTGTATTTGAAAACGATGTTTGCGTTTTATTAAGACTTTTGATTGTTGCTACCTAATTTGCCAGTAACACATGTCTTAAATTAAATTGTATTGTTATATAAATACTATTTATTTGCTATTATATATATATATATATATATATATATATATATATATATATATATATATATATATATATAACTTGTGATTTCATGTAACACAAGTGAACGGTACGAATCCTCATTCGCACGAAGCAGATCATCACATGATTGAGGCGAACAAATTACGATATGAAATCATAAACGCTGAGCTGACTCGTATACATCGAGCTGTGTGTATAAATGTACACATGTGTTTCTTTTCGTTTGTATGTGCTTTCGTTTGCGTATTTTGTGAGTATATATGTTTATAAATGTCATATCAATGTCATATCATAAATACAAATGAAATAAAGAACAACATTTCATCTATGCGGTTTTTATGTTTATTCCATTCGCAAAATGGCCCTTATTCCAATAAATGTAATGTAGGAACGAATGTCCCAGATAGGAATAATGCAGGAACCATTGTCCGAGGTGTCCTTATAACTACCTTATAATTACAGTTAAAAAATCGACAAACTGTAACACAGTTTGTTGATAAGTAAATTAATTATTTACAATCACATTGATCGGCTCATGTTGAATCGGCTTCCTGTTAACACGTTGGCAGATTTTATTGTCGGTGCATAATAGGTGTTAGCCTTTGATCGGCGCATATCACCTTTTGCCGTGGAGTCCAAATAATGTATAATGTAGGAGCGACTGTCCGGGTTGACAAAATAATGTAAAAGCGCTTGTCCGGGTTGGCAAAATAATGTAGGAGCGACTGTCCGCCCTGTCAGAACATCGTCGGAGCGACTGTCCGCCTGTCAAAACATCGTAGGAGCGACTGTCCGCCCCGTCAAATTTAGCGTAGGAGCGATTGTCCGGGATTCGATCACTTTGTGTACGGCCTTCTTAATAACTATAGATTTATACATGCTTGAGTATGGATTTCCCATCTACTTCGTTTAAAAAATTATTAAAGAAGTGAATGTAGATAATTTTGAATTATTGAATCAATACATATGTGCCTTCATGATATATTTCTGCAGATAAAACTCTTATCTAATTTCAGCCAGATGTGTTTAATGACCAGCAGATGTACACTGCCACAAAGTTAATATCAACAGATGATAAGGAAACCCAAACACAATTTACCTGCAGTGATTAGCTTTATGCACAAGCTTTAAAATACATGGAATATTTAACAATTTAGAATTCATAATAATATGTACATGTATCTACAATATGTACTGGAGTAATGAGGGTAAGGCGTACATTTGCGTAAAATGTTGTCACGGATTAGCCTGTGCACTATGCACAGGCTGAATGCACAGGCTTTAAATTAACCCCCTACCAATTTGAGCCACATTGTATTTGTCACTTGTTGTACTGTTGAATGTCAATAACAATTTTAAATAAAAATTACACATACTTAACACGCAGCGTTTTATATTTACTTATTTATGTTGAAATCACCTATATTAAGTATCAACGTATTAATATATGACCATTTATTGTACACTGATTTCTTGCCATCGCCGCTCCCCCCCCCCCCCCCACCGCCCCCTCCCTTCGCATTTGTTTTGTGGAGAAAAAAAAGTGCCCCCCCCCCCGTTATCTCCTCTCTGGATCAGGCCATGCTTTCTAAAATACGGGAAGTTCCGGCGTTTTCTTTACTGGAATAATACTCCGAGTGACACGACTGGTGCCTTACACGGTAAAAACTATAACGAATGGGGTCGGGATGACGGACCCCATTAGCTGTTATTCGAATATAATGTGTGAATGTCACAATTGAAGTCATTTGGGATCTGTCATTCAGATAAACATTGAATATGCAAGTTGATCTATTTGAGTGAAATAATTTGTGTCAATATATGTTGTTGGTGGGTGTATAATTTTTAAACATAGCATGTGAATTAAAAAAATCTGACTTAAAATTTCTCTGGAAAAGTATTGTGTTGTTTTATTTTCATTTAGATAACGCACTATTCATAACTGAATCGTTGTTAATAATTATAATTATAGTTTTGTACATATGTCGCATAGGCGAGTTTCCTTTGAGATTTAATGTCGGATCAAACTGAATTGGATTTCCGCTTCTGTGAACATATTTTCGGCCTTTTCTTTTATTTTAGATTTCACTGAACTACAAACATGGTCAGTCAGTACTGGATACAACAATATAACTGTTCAATTATGATACATTTTCTTTTCACATAAAACACATAGACATGCAGATCAATACAAAAATATTTTTGCGAAAAAAAAATGAAGTACAGTGATGTATCATCATATTAATTCAGTACGGATGCTTACAAGCATTGCGATCTCAAAAACTTTTAATAACTTTTTTAAAGGTACCGTAGTGCACATACAATTGTATATATGACTAAAGCATGTGTCATTTAATAAAATATAATAAAAGGTAGTTAAGTTAAAACGCATACAATAAAATGTACAAAACCACTCAATTTGAGTTACAAGAGGCTATGGACCGATTTATCGTGATATAAATATCATTAAAACAGTTTAAAAGGTACAGATACTTACACGTGTAATAGTATCATTTATATAAAACAGTGTTTACGATGTATTCAAATGTCATTGCAGTCTTAAATCATTTAAATCAGTTAAATCATGTATTGATGGAGTTGAATGAAATAATAATTTATAGTATAAGACGCCTATTTATCGGTTATAAAATAATAATATTAAATAATAATATTATTAATACTTCATAAATGAATTTCAATTTAAAACCAAAACAGAATTGTATTCTATTACATGTATAAAATAAAAAAATAAAAACATTTCCCCCAGGTTTTCAAAAAGATCACACCAGAAAAGAAGATTGAATAAATTGGGGCCGAAATGGCTATGCTTTAAGGGCCGAAACGTCTTAGATTTGGGGCCTAAAAGACTTGAGGCCGATTTATCTAAGGTGTAATCATCGGAGGGCGATTTGGTTTAGGGCCGAAACGACCTTATAGCGGTTAATCAGTAGCCTCTTGCATCTCTAGTATAAACATACATGCATTCAGTCAAGCTAATAATTTTATTAAATATATTTATAAATATTGATGAATTTCCTAGAGTTTCAAGCAAATTCTGTGTTTTACAATCAATTAATCTTTGCACCCTGGGTACTATTAAGTTTATTTCAATGTACCCAGGGTACTGAAAATATACTAACACGTACCCGGCAAATTTACACTGTACCCGAGTATTCTGATGTCGTGAAACGAGCTACGGAATACGAAACCAAATTCTATGTGATTTTTTTTCCTAAACATGCTTTTTGAGCAGGAGTTTGGATAATTTAGAGGCTATTTTACAGAATATAGACATTTTATGTCCTCCAGTCTATATTTAGGGATATGTGTTTGTTTGTTTGCTTGTTAGTTTGTTTGCGTCAAAATTTAACATAGGCCATAACTTTTGAAATATTAAAGATAGCAACTTGATATTTGGCAGGCATGTGTATCTCACGGAGCTGCACAGTGGTGAAAGGTCAAGGTCAAGGTTATCCTTCAATGGCAAAGGTCATATATATGGGAGGGACATAGTGTTTCACAAACACATCTTGTTTATTTTAAAAGTGGAATAAAAACTAAATAAATATATATGTTTAACCCATACATTTTGCAATATTTAAAATTGAATATTATTGTTAAAAAGATGAGCTGGTATGATATATCTACAGTGGGTCGAACCCACACCTTAAAACGCGTTTCACTTCCAGAAACAAAACCTCTGCATAATAAGAAAAGCAAGCGCGTTTAGAGGTTATCATGAACTATTTAATTAATAAAATTTAATTAATACTACGGATATTTTGCGCATGCCAAAATGAAAAGTAAAATGATTTATTTATTTTTAAAATTTTATAGAAAATAATGTTTATTCATATTAAGGATGTATAATCCTTTAAGTTTAGTTTAAATAACGTATAAATTATAAGCCATCGATACGTCCTTATATCAACAAACATTAACACTTGTTCATTTATCAAGATTATTAATAATAGTAATAATTAATAATAACAGTGACAAAACAAGAATAATAATAGTAATAATAGTAATAATAGTAGTAATAATAATAATAATAATAATAATAATGATAATAATAATAATAATAATATAATAATAATAATCATAATAATAATAATAATCATAATTACGAATACTAAGTAATAATTTATTAATGATAATAAAACAATTGAAAAAAAATGCCTACCTTTTATTTTTAACTTAGAATTCTATTGCTATGGGTCCAAATGTACTAGTAAAGAATAAAACATCCCAGACTGGATGTCAGCTGACTCGGAGGACTAATTGATGCCTTATCTAACCTTATCGTACCCTACCAATCACTGTGTGTTGAGGAAACAGTTGCAGGACATATATTTCTCTGTTAATGTTACGTGTGATGAAAGGGACACCATTGTTCAGATCTGGCTAATCCCTAATTAGCACCATTGCCCCTAACCCTAACCCAAGGTGTGTAACACAAGGTCCAGGTGTAAAGTCTCTAGACTGTATTTTCTTTTATTTTATAAACTTCATGTTTAAATGCTAAACAAAGGATAAAACTCATGCAATCAAGGGAGACCCCGTCTCTTGTATTGTCATGTGTTGCAGTCTCTGGAATGTTTCCCATTGTTGTTGCACCTAGAAAGTCAATGATTTCGACTAGTTCCTTTCTTTATTTCAAATAGTTTGGTAATTATCAACTTTCTTCTATAAGGTTATTTTTCGCGAATGAAAACGAATAACCTACCTTTATTATTATCTTGTAGGTGTCTTTCGACTTGAATGGCCATCATTTCCTGTGAAGGATATTGATTTGTTCCGATGTTGATGTCCTTGGAATGACCCATAATTGTATAAATCCTTTCGTCCCCCTTTTCCTTCCCAAATCGCCCTGCATATACAATCATAATAAGCCATGATGCTAATTTCTGACCTAATATATGAATCAGTATGCACATCTCTGGCATTTGCTGAAGGGAACATGTATGTTAGTCACTCTGCATGAGAGAAAAGTGCTCGAAATTTCCATCAGCAAAAATTTAGCACTAACTTATTTGTTTGCTCATAATACATAGTGTAAAATTTGTGTTTTCATTATTTTCTTTCTAGATATGTCATGCACATCCCTATTTCTATAGCGTCCTCTCTCTTATTGTGCATTTTTTTATTGTTGCATTTGAGAAGAGACCCAGCTCATAAACACCTTATTATCTAGTAAAACAAAGAAGTTGACTGATTATTGGTAGAAAACCATTTGCTTCATTAAACTTCAATATAAACATTTGTCATTTCCCTGGAACCTTCTAGACTTTCTGTAACAACTTTAATATAAACCTGCAAGTGTTACATATTTTTAACAATATAGTTAAGGTAATCTGTTGAAGTCCGTTTGAACGGTCTATGTACTCATTTTAAGGTCCATTTATTGGCATTGTAACTTTGCAGGAAGGTACATGTACAATGCAGCAACACAAGCCATCTAGACTTGTCAAATTCATTACAGTGGTTTATATGATATTACCGTTTATATACAAATATTAGCGCTTGCTAGTTGTAATTTAATATCACTTGCATTTTACTTTGATTGAAGGACTGTGCTTGTGAAAATAGCAGAAAATACACAATTGTAACAGATGAAACTTTGAAGGTGTCATTCTTTGTTGGGAAGCTGATTGTCCTGTTTTGTAAGCGATCAAGTATCACTTTGCATTGCTTATAGAGGACTTATGTGACCTCTTCCAGTATTAAGTGTCAATCCAAAGCCAAATAAATGCTATATATTCAATAAAATGTAACTAAATTACCTCATCATGATATAAAATTAGAAGTTATGTTTTATTTTTATTTCAAGTTTGACTTTTATACGTCAAGTAATATGGATGTGCATGGCATTTTATTCTCCTAAATTTGAGGACTGTATTGCTATAATTTTATGTATTGCTTGATGTGCATTGTTCCTGGCCTGTCTTCAATTTAAAGGTTTTTACCACTTTAGATGCCGCATTGCTTGATGAAACTGTTCTAGCAATATCTTGCTACCACGTAGACCTTGCTTATGGACTCGTCGTCATATATTTATCTTGACAATACTGAGCCGAGTTGGAATCGGGGACACGAGTCAATTCTAATTAAATCCTTGTTATCTATCTAGAAGCCAAATTAGTAATTTTGACATACTTTGTCAGCATATTTATATTTACATTAACTATAACTATTAAGAGATGGAATATGGGAAAACAAATATGTCATAATACAAAATCTTAGAAATCCTTGTTACCCCATTAGAAGGCACATTAATGACACCATCTTGCTGAAACTGGGTCAGATTGTAAATCTTCAAAGAAAGAAAAAACAAGGATATTTTAGAATCTAGGTCACATGCATCAACACTGTAGATGCCATATATAGAACTTGGTATTAATAAAACTTGGTCGACACGTTAATCTGTAATATTAAGACCTATTTTAATATAGGTCTATCCTGCTTCAAAATTAGGTATTGAAGTACCAAATCCATGTGAAACAATAACAAGTACCGAGATATAAGAGCGGAAAATAAAATTTATTAATAAAACATCACGCTTATTGTTTTTTAATTGTTTTAGGTCATGTTTATGCTCCCCGAAAATTTTCGTGGAGCATTTAGTTGCCAGTTTGTCCTTCCTTCCTAACTTCCTTCCATCCGTCACACTTTTGTTACAGTTAGCGCCTTCAATATTTTACCAATCTCTTAGATATTTGGCATATACGTACCTTTCATGGACCTCTTCCTTTTGAGGAAATGTGAGGTCACTGAGTTCAAGGTCAAGGTCACCAAGGCTAATAATAGATTTTTCTGCACACTTTTGTTACAGTTTCTCATTGCGCTTTTAATATTGTACCGATCTCTTTCATATTTTGCATGTAGGTACCTTGCATGGACCTCTACCATTTGATGATGTTTGAGGTCACTGGGGTCAATGTCAAGGTCACTGAGGCTTATTATAGATTTTTATTTAATTATTTCTTTCAAAATGGGGATGTAGAGGTATGATAAACAGAAAAAAGGTTACTGCCTTATCAATGTGTAATATATCAGGCTTGGAAAGAATAAAACAATGGTTCATTAAGCCTTACCACTCTTAAATTCTAATACTCACATGATATTCCCCTTTACCACTTAGATACATATTTTGAAAGGTTTGTAGTTCCTTAGAAAGTAAAATGTTATTTTAGACCTTTCTTACTAGATTTAAGTTTTGAAGGTTTGGTTTCAATCCCTTAGGTACTGATCAGCAGCAAACAGCATTACACCTGAAAAGTCTGTGAGTTACCCGTAGGCTTTTCTAGTTGTATGCTGTTTGCACATAGCCATTTTCACTTTGCACATTGAAAGGTCAATAACCTATTATTTTCTATATTGATTGGTCATGCTTAAGCGATTCAAATGCGGTTAAAGGATACTTCTGACCACATGTTATATGTTTTTAATCATAGTAGTTTTTAAAGAGTTCAGTGTTGTCGAAATGGTTCTTTGTTTCAGATGTATGTTAATTCTAGTAGTTTATATTTGAGTTTCAGGTCATCTACCACTGTACAGTTTTGAACAATTATAAAACATATGTCTTTTGCAATTGTTAATGTAACATCAAGTTTAAATTATCAACAGAGATCTCTATTAAAAATATAATTAAGATCACTTTCCAAACTTGCTTCTTCATGAGTCTCATAAGCTGCTAGTGGCTAGTGTGGATATACCGTAGCTGCCTGTACGAAAAAGTATAGACAGACTGCAACCAGATTATGTACAGAATACAATATACAAAATCTGTAAAGAATCCTTACAGAAAATATGCTGCATCCATTTAAAATTAGTTGAACCAGATTTCTATGTATAGATTGTTTCAATATAGACGAAGAACAAATTCTGTACAGATTTCACGAATTATTTCAATTAAGCAGATTTTTTCTGGGCAAAATCTCGGCAGTATTAAATCTGAGAAGAACTAAAATGTAAGAATGGAATTATGTGCAGAATTAAACATGTACACAAAAAATTCTTTGCAGAAAAAAATGTAGCAAAATGTAAAGTAAAATATACACACTGTTATTCTTAAACATTTATTTAATTATATTAATACATTATATATAAACACATTAATACATTGTATGTACAACATTTAAATAATAATATTGACAATTATTGCGGCATTGTTGTGGTGGCGTCTGTGCTCTCCACCGTCACGTGGGCGGTGGTGGTGGTGGGGGGGGGGGGTGGCGGCGGCCTGGCGACGTTGACGCTTCTCCAGCTTCAATGTGTAAAGTATGTTGAAGAGCAACATCCAGAAGCACTCGTGTGTTATAGTGGCGTAAAATTGAGGACATATTTCATTGAGTCCCGTTCCGTACAAAATACAATCAATGTAAACCAACATCGATGTTCTGATATGGGAAAACATTATTTGTTTGATTACAATAAAATACTTGTTTCTAATGACAAGGCATTAATTATATATTTTGTATGATTTATTTAACATTTTTGCTAATGAATCTGTATACCTTTCAATGCATAATTAGGGCTATATGGATTCAATTAATAATACTATAATTATTATTATTAAAAGAAACAATAATGATAATGATGATAACAATAATTATAATAAAAGTTATAAAAAATTAACAATAACAACACTAATAATAATAATAATAATTACAGTAATAATTATAATAATAACACTTATAATAATTTTGATTAAAACATAAATAATAATAATAATAATAATAATAATAATAATAATAATAATAATAATTAGTAATAATAAGTAATACTTAACTAATGATAATAACAAAAAATAAATACAATTAAGTCCGAATGTACTTGTAAAGAATAAAACATCCCATACTGGATGTTAGCTGACCCAGGGGTCATGCCTTAGATCATGCTTTATCTAACCTTATCGTGCCCTACCTATCTCTGTTTGTTGAGGAAACAGTTGCAGGACATATATTGCTGTGTTAATGTTACATGTGATGAAAGGGACACCACTGTGTCATCTTTATTCACTGTTTAATTTCTACATCGGCAATTTATTGGCACACGGCGTAATGTCCATCATCTGTGTAATTTGTTCAGCAGCCGCTGCGTGCACTTCGGAACTCGGAGGTTGAATGGTGGCCTCGGCTCAGCTTTTATTTCCGCATCTCATTCCTCTACTGGTTGCTGAACTGACGGCTTGATGCTGGTTCTTTCTGAAACAAGAAACGCAAATCAATGTTATTTTTATCAATTACTAAAATTGTCGATACAATATCAAATAATAAAACTCCAGAACATTTATCATGATAGAAAAAACATTATCAACCGTGAGTCCATTATGTAAGACAACACCAAAAATGCAGTAAAAGTGTACAAGACAATACAAAACAACATAACATTGACCACAAAATAGTATCAACGTCAGAATCAGCTCATTGGACAAGTCAATGCAACGCATTCGGGATTGAAACAGGTTTGAACGGATCACAATTTTACATTGCAAAGAATTCATCACAATACGTGTATGTGTAAATAAAGTAATTTGAAATCAAACAACAATACAGGAGAATGCCTATTGAATTGAATAATTATTCAATTGCTCAACAGTTTCATATCAATAACGATCCCCGCATAAAGCTCTTTAATTAAACCCTTACCGCAAAAAACAGGTCTCCTGCAAATTGTTCTTGCGTATTTACAGCTAAACTGCCGCCAACATGGTTTCTTGCAAACATTTACAATGCAAATAAGCTTTGCGGCAAGTTTGCCGCAAACTTCATTTGCATATGGTTTTGCAATAACTTTGACGCAAACTTAATTTTCATGGTAAAAGTTTGCTGCTAATTTGCCGCAAAATGATTGCAATGTTCCTGCAAATGAATTTTGCAATGTTCCTGCAAACTTCATTTGCAAATGGGAGTTTGCGGTAATTTTGCTGCAAAGTTGCTGCAAAATTGCCACAAAAATCGTGCAAAGTAACCGCAAAGTCCCGTATGTAATTGCAGTTTGCGAGAACTTTGCACGAACTTTGCATAGTTGCCGTAAAGTTCTTGCAAAATTGCCGCAAAGTTCTTGCAAAGTTGTCGAGCGTGCCCGGACAAACTATTGTGAAGTTCTCTTTATTTTTTTTTATGTTTTTAAACTTCATTTTGATTTATTAATTTTATTAAGTGTGTGTATATACTTTAGACTTACAGTAAACCATTTGAGTACAGCCCAGCGCATCAATAATAGTGTAATGTTAGGCTCCTAGCAGTTGTAACGTAACTCTAATCTATGCTATTAATTTACGACCAAGTCAATTTGTTAAGTTAAATTTCTTTATTATCATGTTATTAATTTTAACAACAAGTTAGCATTAAAGGTACTTCTAAATAGATTCATTTATTTATTTATAGTAGGTTATGATACTTTCAAATTTCACCATCTTCACTTTCTTAATTGGTAATTGAATAAACAATTTAATGACAAATACGTGCTCCATAATATGGCCACAAAATATGAATAAAACGACTAATTGTGATCCTTCTACTATTTCACAGCACTGACAATAAACACATGATCTGTCAATCTGGCATTGTTGACATGTGGGTGCAGATAAGAAAATTGATAAAAGTATATATGTTTCTCAAATAGGACCTTCAATTTTCCAATTTAAGGTTTAAAGAAAATAACTTTTCCCATCCAGCCTTATAAGTTGAAATTTTCAAATATAATATTGGAAATACATTTTTCATCAATTTTAGGAAGAAAAACACTACACTAATTTTTCAATTTTGGTCAAAACAACGCAACTTTTTCCTACTCCAAAGGGACCTTAGTCCATTCTAAAAGTGGTAAAAACAACAGTGCATAATTCCTGATATCGATGAGTCATTAAGAGCCACCCTCTATGACCATTGTTTAACAATAGAACTTATCAAATTCAACGGTGAAATAAATGTTATTTTCAGTATTGAAATATGGTCATTTAAAAAATGAAAGCCATCGAACATCTTCCTTCATTTCAAATAAATGTTTTCTTGGGAAAATTTGTCATCTGTGTCTGCATGAGTATTTGCGTTAATTGGCGCAGCACTGATGATTAATCTAACACACTACTGGTTAATGTTAACATCCTGATAACACTTCTCAAGTTCTCTCTGAAATGTCACAGATTGTGGCCTTGTTCTAGTCTCAAACATTGCCGATATATCCAATTAAACCTGTAGAAATATAATCCATATCGTAACTTTTTGATGGGAAAATAAATACCCTGAAACATGACAAATAACACAAATTAATTTGCCCAATTTCTTAACACTGTGATACCTTCACAAACATAATTGCAGCATGAGAATATAATAATAATTATTCCTTGCATATATTAAGTATTTCACTGTTAACGGAGTTCCTGATATCACAGAGATGTTTAAAATCTACTCAATAGGTTGTAATTGTCTTCCATTAAACTTTATCATTTCAACAAGCACATCCGGAACAAAAGTTTTTGGCTTTTCATAGGAGCATGAAATACTTCATGTGCATCATCCACTTTTGGTTTCTTCCTCGGGGATGATGAAATCGACCTTCTTGATAACGTTCTTCTTGTTTTTCCTCGGCGCTCCTAGTATTAGGAGAGTAATAATGCTCTCCACATCAATTCAAATACTAGTTTATTATGACAAAACATGCACATTCAATATTAAACATACACACTAAAAGATCACATTACATTTATTTCACTTGTTTATTCTCTGAGGTGGCTTTACAGTTCTGTCCGATCTAGTGACATATTGTTTCCCTGCCTGTTTTCGGCTGCTACTATCTTAAGGTACTGATGCATGTTGTTGTTGCTGTTTTTGTATGTCAGTATTTGGGATATTGTTGGGTGATTGTCACTGATATGTAGTGAGTGTGGATCGAAAATATACAATGGTTTTTCATTTGTTTGTAACAAATGCCCACGATTTATTCTATGACTTCATCAAAGTAATCACAATCCTTGATTAATAATCTCAAATGGGAAGCAAATTGTTCGAATGTTTCTCCATCCTTTTGTATTCTGGTTTTGAAAACATATATTGAGTAATTTTTGTTAGATTTGGGTTTGCAATATTGTTAACGTTGATCAAAATGATGTTGCAAGTCTTTCTTCTGGTCATTACTTAGTGTCCATGCACTTTAAATTGAATGTCTGTATTCGCCAACCCATAACATTAAATAATTATGCCCCCTCCCTTCAAAGAAGAGGGGGTTTATTGTTTTGCTCGATGTCGGTCGGTCTGTTGGTAAAACAGTTCGTTTCCAATAAATGAATCATGAACGGGTTGACATATTGCATGATGCTTCACATTGAAATTGGGGTCACTAGGTAAAAGGTCAAAATCACTGTCTCAATAAGTGTGAAATTGTTTCCAATCCATAACTTGTCAACGAATTGACCAATTGGCTTGATACTTCACATATGCATTTGCAGTAGATCCCTAGTTCAAAGCCCAGTTCTGGGGGGGGAGGGGGGCATATGAGTCCTATTGCGGAACTCTTGTTGCAATTGATTTCTTCGTATTTTCCTTTTAATGGACCTTTGAACATGAATTCACAGTGCGATTTGAAAAAGATAATTGCTTGGTGTAAGGTCGGATTGTCCCAGTCTATCCTCGCAGTTTTGCCTCTATTGTGTCCACTTCCAATTTTTTTGTAAATGAGCAGAAAGTCACAATTAGCAAACATAATGATGAATCTCGAATATTGTTTACATTTCCTGTTGTCATTTGGAATGCCTCCCGTTTAGAAAGCAAAATAACAAAATGCGATTGGTCAATAAACGAAAACTAAGCCAATGAAAACGCTTAAAAATGTTGTATTACACATGTGTAATAAAAAAATATGAAATGAATGTATTACCCTTTAATGAATGTCCTTTTAACTACATCATTAGAATATGATGCACTCAATTCAATAAAATATGCTCCATCTTTGTTAGAAAAGTCTTACACATTGATTTATATTAAAGTCTTAGTGTTTTATGCTTTTGATGATATAAAATGAAAAATCTTCTAATGATAATACAATATTTCATTAAGTTAAAGTTGGACTATAATGTAGATCGTGCATAACATAATTTGGTCGTTTACAGCCAGATATCAGCTGCAAATATTGCTTATGATACATTCAACTATGTAAAAGCATGAATATATAATTCAGCCAGATATCAGCTGCAAATATTGCTTATTATACATTCAACTACGAAAAAGCATGAATACATAATACAGCCAGATATCAGCTGCAAATTTTGCTGATGATACATTCAACTATGAAAAAGCATGAATATATAATACAGTCAGAGATCAGCTGCAAATATTGCTTATGATACATTCAACTATGAAAAAGCATGAATATATTATACAGTCCTAACGTAAGAGGGATAAGTTGTATTATATTATTATAGCTTCAAATATTGCTTATGATCCATTCAACTACGAAAAAGCGTGACTGTATAATACAGTCAGATATCAGCTGCAAATATTGCTTATGAAACATTAAACTACGAATAAGCATGAATATATAATACAGTCAGATATCAGCTGCAAATATTGCTTATGATACATTCAACTACGAAAAAGCATGAATATATAATACAGCCAGATATCAGCTGCAAATATTGCTTATGATACATTCAACTACAAAAAAGCATGAATATATAATACAGTCAGATATCCGCTGCAAATATTGCTTATGATACATTCAACTATGAAAAAGCATGAATATATAATACAGCCAGATATCAGCTGCAAATATTGCTTATGATACATTCAACTACGAAACAGCATGAATACACAATACAGCCAGATATCAGCTGCAAATATTACTTATGATACATTTAACAACGAAAAAGCCTGACTATATACTACAGTCCCCAGATATCAGCTGCAAATATTGCTTATGATACATTCAACTACAAAAAAGCATGAATATATAATACAGTCAGATATCAGCTGCAAATATTACTTATGATACGTTCAACTATGAAAAAGCATGAATATATAATACAGTCAGATATCAGCAGCAAATATTACTTATGATACATTCAACTATGAAAAAGCGTGAATATATAATACAGTCAGATATCAGCAGCAAATATTACTTATGATACATTCAACTATGAAAAAGCATGAATATATAATACAGTCAGATATCAGCAGCAAATATTACTTATGATACATTCAACTACGAAAAAGCATGAATATATAATACAGTCCTAACGTAAAAAGTATAATTTGTATTTTTTTATTGACTTCTATCAATATATATGGTAAGATTTAACTTTAAAACAGAAGTATATTTAGTAGAGCATGTATAAACCAGTAACAACTCCGATTTAGAATATATTTTGAGCTTTTATGTCGGCATTATTTATAAAAATACTTTTAACTTATTTGAGATGCGCGCGGAGATTTGCATGTTATGCATGTGCATTAAGTGTCGTCCCAGATTATCTGAGTAAAATTTTGTACCAGATATGCACTTGCTAAACAGGGACAGCACTTTCCCCCTTGACTGAACGTGCTAGGAAGAGAATTCCTTTAAAGTGAAATGGAAAGTGTTCTTCCTGATCAACCTGTACAGACTCACGAGGCTAATCTGGGACAAATTTTGAAGCACATGGCGATGCATTAAGCCCTGTTTTCCCAAAGCGAGGCGCATTTGTATTGGGTACTGACATACCACAGATGTAACCGATTAGGTGGATCTGACCATCTGTGTTGCCAGGATACATTACTGGGGTTATATTTAATTATTACATTTATCTTAGCACACATCGTAAACGCCGCTTTTACTTCAGATTGTTTAATATTTAAATATTTAATATTTGAAAATAAAATGTATGATGCCTTAAAGTGATCTTTTCACGTTTTTGGTAAATTGACAAAATTGAAAAAAGTTGTTTCAGATTCGCAAATTTTCGTTTTAGTCATGATATTGGCGAGGAAACAGTAATACTGAACATTAACCATGGTCTGATACAGCCATTATATGCATCTTTTGACGATTTAAAAACCTGAAAATTCTAAAGCGTTGCAACGCAAAACGATTGAATAATTTGGAGAGTTCTGTTGTTGTCGTTTATTTTTGAGAAACTACAAATATTGCTTATATAAACTATAAAATTCGTCTCTCATATATACTTGGCAGAATGGCCGAGCGGTCTAATTGGTTTTTACTCCAGGACTCCGGGGGTCACTGGTTCGAGCCTTGTAGAGGTAACTTTTTTTTAAATTATTTTGATTTTTACTGGAGCTTTTAAGATCCAATCTGTACATGTATCACTATAAAGAATTTAATCACAAACTTCAATTAAAACATGCCAAAATCTGTGAAAACGCCCCTTTAACTTTGCAGCCTCTATTGAAATCAATTACAAAAACAGTTAATAAAAGAATAATGGACATTAACAGAATATATAGTATTATGCATTTTAGGAAGAACACAAAAGCTGGAGCAACATTTAGGGGGTATCTAGCCAACTCTGAATATCATGGGATTCAGACCAGAGGATCAACACGTGCGAGAGCAAATAAGGGGGACATCTTAGGGACAGGAACTTACACCGACTTGAAGGGTGCATTCAGGTAAAAAAAAATCGCTTGGTCGGTTCAAGCGGGTTAAAAATTTAAACATCCGAAAAAATTCGGGTCAGGTATGGTCAGATAGTAAATAATTTAATTAAAATCAAACTACATTAATTTTCAAAGAAAGTTTTAGCACATGAAATATTCAACAGTTTGTCAAGTAAATTGTTTTGAATCATATACATTTTATTGGTTTGGTTTATTCAATTATGAATGAAATACTGAAGTGCATTTAACTATAAGGTATACACAACGTTGTTAAACGTACTCAAAAAAGTTAGTATTGCATGTCAACAAGAATGGCTTTTAAGCATAATTTACATATTTAAGTCTAAGTTCAATGCTGTAAATACATAGAGACACAGATAAATGTGAAGGTAAGACCTAGCGACACAGATAAATGTGAAGGTTAGACCTAGAGACACAGATAAATGTGAAGGTAATACCTAGAGACACAGATAATGTGAATGTAAGACCTAGACACACATATAAATGTGAAGGTAAGACCTAAAGACAGAGATAAATGTTAAGGTAAGACCTAGAGACACAGATACATGTGAAGGTAAGAAATTATGTTCACAAAGAAACCACTTACATACACATAATGACTGGTTTGTAGTCCCTTAGCAAAACAAATTAAAAACCTTTCTCACTAGATAAAAGTTTTAAAGCCTTTATTTCCAATCCTAAGATACACATGAGCAGCAAACAGCATGAAACATGAACAGCCAGTGAGTTATTCGCAGGCTGTTTTGTTTTTTTGCTGGTGTGCTGGTGGCATAAAGCCATTTTCATTTTGCTTAACAAGGACTCTCAGAGTGTTGTGCTAAATACTGTCTTACATCTTACGTATAGTTTTTGTGTGCGAATTCATAGACTTTGGCATCAAAGTCTATCTTTTAAAGTTTTAGAGACGTATACATTATTGCCGCAAGTGTAAATTTTAATTCTATTATGGTATTTAGAGTTATAAGTCTCTAACACATCTGTCCGAAAGGCTAAGAAAAGTTTATGGAAGCTGTTTTTTTATTAAGGAACATGCCTTAAAATGGGAACAATTCTGAAGGACAACTTTAAGCTACCTAAATGCACATCCAAATAGTTGGTTTTCAAATAAAATTTCTATAGTTTTATGTTAAGAAAGCATTACACTTCACTGGGTTGTCCATGCCTTGTTATAGGTTCAGCGATTTTTATGGCAAATTTGGAAAATGTGCGTGAAAACCCCTAACATTGGGAAAATTGGCGTTGTGAAGTATTCATATTGGGAAACTGGTGTACTAGTATTTGTTTTTTCCCCAAATACTTTGAAATAGATAACGTAGTGTCGTCAAGTTGTCAATATTTTATTTACTTTGGTTTAAGTTATAGAGTAAGCCATTTGGAAAAAAATGTATTATTTTCCTTTATTGGGGAAGTTCCGTTTGCCGGTACTTAATACAAAAGGAAATAAAATACTGTTGGTTATAGTGTACTCTCTAAAAACCGCGTTTAGTTGAAGTTAAATTCTCTTTATTGGCATTTACCATGACTTTATTTGTGAATATGTTTGTGTGCATGTGGTAGGAAAAACGTTGTGTGCTTAAAATTCACATTTATTTAAGGTTAGAGACTTCATGATACATTGACAATTGGCGGGAAACACTCATCAAGTTGGGAAAAGCCGGTAAAAATATGGCCGTAAAACAGTGACCATTGATTCGTTGATGTAAGAGTTTTTTCTTTTGTATTGTTTAAATCCATTCAGCTTGGGATGCTCTTTAAAAAAGGTTTGGGTATGGCATATATGTGCGAAAGTTTGACTTTTGATTTTTTTATTTATTTAAAAGTTATTACTTTAAAATTGAATTTGTTAGGTAACTGTTTAGTGCATTGTAGCACTGAGCAAGTCCAATCCTGCTTGTTCCAATGTCTGCAATGGACTTTTTTAGTCAAAGTCCAAAATCTTCGGTAAACTGGTTGATGACGGATTCTTTTACTATCCCAAAGAAGTAGGCATTTTTATGTACGTGCATGTGTCCGTCTCTTAAATGAAGAGTGGTTCATGTACTTAACCTAGGTTGATGCAACTTGATATGTGGTAGGAGGACAACATGGGAAAATGCATGTTATTTCAGTTTCTGAGTCAGACAAATATCGTGTTTGATTTGGTAACAGAAAGCCAGATACTGATCTTCTCAAAACGATCTTGAACAAGGTTAATGCAACTTGGTTTGTTAATATACGATCATGTGGGGAGTATGCACATTATTTCAGGTTGTTCTCCATAAGTTATGGATACTTTGGCAACATAATCAAATACAAACTTAAATCTTGATCCTGATATAAGACCTCGTGGAGTGCCTCTAGAGGAAGATATATCCTTCGAATCCTAATCCCCCACTATGAGATGGATCTGCCTTCAAGATAGCCATGAGCCCTGTTCACTATTGCATTAAGCCTTGTTATCCCAGACCGAGGCTCAAATACATGTCCACTATTTTTCCTGCTTATCTACCCTGTTCACTATTGCATTAAGCCTAGTTTTCCCAGACCGAGGCTCAAAAACATGTCCACTTTTTCTCTTGCCTATCTCCCCTGTTCACTATTGCATTAAGCCTAGGTTTCCCAGACCGAGACTCAAATAACTGTCCACTATTTCTCCTGCTTATCTCCCCTCTTCACTATTGCATTAAGCCTAGTTTTCCAAGACCGAGGCTCAAATACATGTCCACTATTTCTCCTGCTTATCTCCCCTGTTCTCTATTGCATTAAGCCTAGTTTTCCAAGACCGAGGCTCAAATACATGTCCACTATTGCTCCTGCTTATCTCCGCTGTTTACTATTGCATTAAGCCTTGTTTTACCGGACCGAGGCTCCAATACTTGTCCACTATTTCTCCTGCCTATCTCCCCTGTTCACTGTTGCATTAATGCTTATTTTCCAAGACCGAGGCTCCAATTCATGTGCACTATTTCTCCTGCTTATCTTCCCTGTTCACTATTGCATGAAGCCTTGTTTTCCCAGACCGAGGCTCAAATACATGTCCACTATTTCTCCTGCTTATCTCCTATGTTCACTTGTGCATTAAGCCTAGTTTTTTCAGACCGAGGCTCAAATTCATGTCCACTATTTCTTCTGCTTATCTCCGCTGTTCACTGTTGCATTAATCCTTGTTTTTCCTGACCGAGGTTCAAATTCATGTCCAATATTTCACATGCTTATCTCCCCTGGTCACTTGTGCATTAAGCCTTGTTTTCCCGGACCGAGGCTCCAATACATGTCCACTATGTCTCCTGCTTATCTCCCATGTTCACTATTGCATTAAGCCTAGTTTTCCCAGACCGAAGCTCAAAAACATGTCCACTTTTTCTCTTGCCTATCTCTCCTGTTCACTATTGCATTAAGCCTAGTTTTCCCAGACCGAGGCTCAAATAACTGTCCACTATTGCTCCTGCTTATCTCCGCTGTTCTCTATTGCATTAAGCCTAGTTTTCCCAGACCGAGGCTCAAATAACTGTCCACTATTTCTCCTGCTTATCTCCCCTCTTCACTATTGCATTAAGCCTAGTTTTCCAAGACCGAGGCTCAAATACATGTCCACTATTGCTCCTGCTTATCTCCGCTGTTTACAATTGCATTAAGCCTTGTTTTCCCGGACCGAGGCTCCAATACTTGTCCACTATTTCTCCTGCTTATCTCCCCTGTTCACTGTTGCATTTATACTTGTTTTCCCAGACCGATGCTCAAATACATGTCCACTATTTCTCCTGCTTATCTCCATTGCTCATTTGTGCATTAAGCCTTGTTTTCCCAGACCGAGGCTCAAATACTTGTCCACTATTTCTCCTGCCTATCTCCCCTGTTCACTGTTGCATTAATGCTTGTTTTCCAAGACCGAGGCCCCAATTCATGTGCACTATTTCTCCTGCTTATCTTCCCTGTTCACTATTGCATGAAGCCTTGTTTTCCCAAACCGATGCTCAAATACATGTCCATTATTTCTCCTGCTTATCTCCCCTGTTCACTTGTGCATTAAGCCTTGTTTTCCCAGACCGAGGCTCAAATACATGTCCACTATTTCTCCTGCTTATCTCCGCTGTTTACTATTGCATTAAGCCTTGTTTTCCCGGACCGAGGCTCCAATACATGTCCACTATTTCTCCTGCCTATCTCCCCTGTTCACTATTGCATTAAGCCCATTTTCCCCAGACCGAGGCTCAAATACATGTCCACTATTTCTCCTGCTTATCTCCTATGTTCACTTCTGCATTAAGCCTAGTTTTTTCAGACCGAGGCTCAAATTCATGTCCACTATTTCTTCTGCTTATCTCCCCTGTTCACTGTTGCATTAATCCTTGTTTTTCCTGACCGAGGCTCAAATTCATGTCCAATATTTCACATGCTTATCTCCCCTGGTCACTTGTGCATTAAGCCTTGTTTTCCCGGACCGAGGCTCCAATACATGTCCACTATGTCTCCTGCTTATCTCCCATGTTCACTATTGCATTAAGCCTAGTTTTCCCAGACCGAGGCTCAAAAACATGTCCACTTTTTCTCTTGCCTATCTCTCCTGTTCACTATTGCATTAAGCCTAGTTTTCCCAGACCGAGGCTCAAATAACTGTCCACTATTGCTCCTGCTTATCTCCGCTGTTCTCTATTGCATTAAGCCTAGTTTTCCCAGACCGAGGCTCAAATAACTGTCCACTATTTCTTCTGCTTATCTCCCCTCTTCACTATTGCATTAAGCCTAGTTTTCCAAGACCGAGGCTCAAATACATGTCCACTATTGCTCCTGCTTATCTCCGCTGTTTACAATTGCATTAAGCCTTGTTTTCCCGGACCGAGGCTCCAATACTTGTCCACTATTTCTCCTGCTTATCTCCCCTGTTCACTGTTGCATTTATACTTGTTTTCCCAGACCGATGCTCAAATACATGTCCACTATTTCTCCTGCTTATCTCCATTGCTCATTTGTGCATTAAGCCTTGTTTTCCCAGACCGAGGCTCAAATACATGTCCACTATTTCTCCTGCTTATTTTCGCTGTTTACTGATGCATTAAGCCTTGTTTTCCCGGACAGGGGCTCCAATACATGTCCACTTTTTCTCCTGCCTATCTCCCCTGTTCACTATTGCATTAAGCCTATTTTTCCGAGACCGAGGCTCAAATACATGTCCACTATTTCTCCTGCTTATCTCCCATGTTCACTTGTGCATTAAGCCCAGTTTTCCCAGACCGAGGCTCAAATTCATGTCCATTATTTCTTCTGCTTATCTCCCCTGTTCACTGTTGCATTAATCCTTGTTTTCCCTGACCGAGGCTCAAATTCATGTCCACTATTTCACATGCTTATCTCCCCTGTTCACTTGTGCATTAAGCCTTGTTTTCCCGGACCGAGGCTCCAATACATGTCCACTATGTCTCCTGCTTATCTCCCATGTACACTAATGCATAAAACCTTGTTTTCCCAGACCGAGGCTCAAATACATGTCTGCTATTTCTTCCGCTTAACTCCCCTGTTCACTATTGCATTAAGTCTTGTTTCCCCAGACAGAGGCTCAAATACATGTCCACTATTTCTTCTGCTTATCTCCCCTGTCCACTATTGCATTAAGCCTTGTTTTCCCAGACCGAGGCTCCAATACATGTCCACTATTTCTCCTGCTATCTCCCCTGTTCACTATTGCAATAAGCCTAGTTTTCCCAGACCGAGGCTCAAATACATGTCCACTATTTCTCCTGCTTGTCTCCCCTGTTCACTATTGCATTAAGCCTTGTTTTCCCAGACCGAGATTCAAATACTTGTCGACTATTTCCCAGAAAACGGCTTATGTTTATACATTCCAGCTACGTTCAACGGCATCTCATCGGCCCCCTTCCAAACAGTGGACGCCATGCCACTGCACTACACCCCGTGAAAGAGATGAAGCTTTAACAGTCAGACCACATTCCAGCCTGTTAGAACTTGATGTAAGAAGTTCCGTCAAAAACAGTGGTGGATTTCTTCCCGCTTAAGATTACAGTTTTCAATTCGAACACAGTGAATTCAATGTGTAATAGACTGTTGCTATCCCCAGGCTCAGCTATATTGCGATATTAACTTGTTTGTGAAATTTGAAAGTGTTTTAAAGGGAAGTCTGAATCTCGAGAGAAATGTTCATACTTCACTAGGAATAGAGCATTGTGTTTGGGAAAGTGCCATTATGTTAAAGAAGAAGTAATGGAGAATACAATTTCCTTTCATTCTGTGAATACTTTGCAAAAAGATTTTACTGTTGATTTTGTAAATTTTAACTGATTCACAGAACGATAGCCAATTTTCTTATTTGCTTTAAAAATAAGGAAATTTCTTGATACATGCAGATTTTGTTCTTACGGATTTTTCTAGAATTGTTAATGCTATTTTTCTAGAATTGTTAATGCTATTTTTCTAGAATTGTTTCAATGCAATTTTTCTAGAATTGTTTCAATGCTATTTTTCTAGAATTGTTTCAATGCTATTTTTCTAGAATTGTTTCAATGCTATTTTTCTAGAATTGTTTCAATGCTATTTTTCTAGAATTGTTTCAATGCTATTTTCTAGAATTGTTTCAATGCTATTTTTCTAGAATTGTTTCAATGTTATTTTTCTAGAATTGTTTCAATGCTATTTTTCTAGAATTGTTTCAATGCTATTTTTCTAAAATTGTTTCAATGCTATTTTTCTAGAATTGTTTCAATGCTATTTTTCTAGAATTGTTTCAATGCTATTTTTCTAGAATTGTTTTAATGCTATTTTTCTAGAATTGTTATGATGCTATTTTTCTAGAATTGTTTCAATTCTATTTTTCCTATATTGGTAAGCCTTTGAGTACTTCTTTAAGAATTTTGTTGAATTGAGGAGAGCCTTTCCTTTGCCATGCAATTATAAAGTATTTTAGTGAACTTAGTTCTATGAACTTTAATATCTTCAGAAAAAATCCCCAGAAGATAAGTTATATGTCGATTCTGTACATTTGGACCAATCTGCTTTGTTTAAATAAATTTGAGCCTCGCTCTGGTAAAACAGGTCTTAATGCATGCATTAAAAGTATTCCCCCCGATTTGTTGGTTCACTTTTCATGATAAAGTTGGATTGCAATGGCTTACCTGAGATGACTCTTTACAGACATGCATTAAGCCCCGTTTACCCAGAACGAGGCATATACAGACTCTTTACAGTTTACACACATGCATTAAGCCCCGTTTACCCAGAACGGGCCTCTTTACACACATGCATTAAGCCCCGTTTACCCAGAACGAGGCCTCTTTACACACATACATTAAGCCCCATTTACTCAGAACGAGGCCTCTTTACACACATGCATTAAGCCCCGTTTACCCAGAACGAGGCCTCTTTACACACATGCATTAAGCCCCGTTTACCCAGACCGAGGCATGTATTTTACAATTTATGCACTTTACACACATGCATTAAGCCCCATTTACCCCCAGAACGAGGCATATACAGACTCTTTACAGTTTAGACACATGCATTAAGCCCCGTTTACCCAGAACGAGGCATGTATTTTACAATTGATGCACTTTTGTAAGAGATGTCTTGTTGTTGTTTTATGTTTTAACAGTTATTATTTGAGGACAGTGGTCTGACATGAAATGAGCGTAACAAATATACCAATACACGTTTTTAAACAAGTTAAAACTACATTTTATTAATTCAATAGTTGTAAAAAAGTTAATACTATATTTGTTTAATTCAATACTAATTGCCTTCCCTATATGGTTCTTCCTAACGGGAAGACTGTCATGTGAACTTCTTTCTGAGAAAACTGGGCTTAATGCATGTAACTAAAGTGTCGGTCCTGGCATGGTATATATGGTATTTTTTACTTGATTAACATACCTACTTAGCAAAAATCAATTTTAATCAAAAAGTATTGTCACTGATTATCCTATGCAGTCCACAAAGGCTGATCAGAGACCAAATGTATGCCTATACTTGATTTTCGTTAACAAGAGTGATTTTTATTTTTCGACACATAATGCAAAAAGATTAAGCCCCATTTTCCCAGACCAATTGTTATATTCCCGTGAAAATTATTGTTAGCTCATGGTGAGCTTTTATGAATGCCTTTTGCCCATCAAGGGTCACGAATCATGGGAAGTGCATCTTTCATCATATGCATCATCTTTTGCACACTCTAGCGGCCATATTTGTCCATTCGTCATGAAACATCTCCAGAAACTTTGTTCTTATAATATATAAGCTGAGTTTAAAAAATAATGTTTCAGGACCAAAGGAATACATAGCTGCCATGGGGAGCGGTGCAATTTTCCTTATTTGGTTATATTGAAATATTACGAACAATCCTCATTCAACTTGCTCTGAACATGTTTTTGCAATGCTCTGCTGAATTTAACCCATTTATGCATGATGCGGCGTCTCATCTGAGTCTACGTTGTTTGCCAAGGTCTTTTTTCTAGACGGTAGGCATAAATGGGTTTAACATGTTTTCAGGTCTATTGAAAAACATGGCTACAAGTGGGTGGCTCGGTTTACCGTGTATGGCTATTCCCTTGGCAAGCGGCGAGGTGTGAACTTCCCCTGGTATTTGTTTTCATGGCTGACATTTTTGTTGTAAAAATGATGATTTCTCTTATAATTGTAATTGTCATTTACCTACTAAATTTGTTTGAGTTTGTAATGAGATATTAATTGTACATTTTGTTTATGCATGCCGAATATTTGTTAAGATTACAACCAAATGGACTCAACTTTTTCATACGCTGTAAAAAGGTGTGTGAGAAGTATCTCCCTTTCTCGTAAAATATACATGTATTATAATATGAATAGAATGGAACATTGATTGGAAAGGACTTTAAATTTCACAACAGAAAAGCACAGACTCTAACATATAAATTGTTCATTTGGAAATAGATAACTTCTGTGACAATCTCTTTCATGATTTTTGGTTATTAGTACTGAAGTTTATTGTGTTTATTATTTATGTTAAATAGACTGCCAAGCCAGTAAACAAGCGATCAAAACCAGTTTGATTGAAAGTAGAGGCAAGCAAAATACACAGAAATACTAGCTGGATGCCTGTTTGTAACATTTGGAGCACATTGTCAATGTAGCTTGTAATTATGTATTATTTCATGATAGATGGCAAACATTCAGTCCGAACACGCAGTTATAGCCGAAGTTTTCTTTAAACCTATTTGTACGACATGACCTTTGAGGTAGGGAGATGGGTGTTTCACTTCTCGTACACACCGTCTGTTGATGGCTTACATTTGTGGGAAGTCCATTGTAACAACCGCAGACCATGTAATAGTGTATTTTCTCTATGACTAAAAGTAATGTTACAGTAACATTCACGTTAACAGTGTGTTGAATAATACTTTAAAATAATGCAAATATATTAACCATCCTATAAATAGACCCACTTGAGTCATACATAGCTATACATAGCAACGTTTTAGCATAGCAATGTACTGTTTGTGATAAGCCTGAAGACGAGTTTCACTCATTTTAAGAATGTTCATTAAATCATGATTTACGCAAACAATACATAAAACATTTTTTTTGGTGTAGATCAAGTATGTTTATAGGGATAATACACGTTTTCGAGGGCATGATCATCTACGGGCGCTCGAAAAATCCATTCCTGGGCATGAACGGATTTTGAGAGGCCCGCAGATGATCATGTCCGAGAAAATGTGTATTTTCGCCATTATTGCATAAACAAATCACACACACCAAATTAATTTTAAATAACATTGAAAACAATATATTTTGTTCATTCGACATCGACACAATAATTCGATTATTTCAATACAGTTCAAGGTTGTGTTTTACATATGCCTCACTCGGTGATCATCCGAAATGACGAGGCTTTACCTTCGGATAGGCAGTTTTCGATTTAAAATGTGTTTAAACAGTGGATTAATGCAAAGTTGAAATGCAGCCGCGCAAATTAAGAAATGAGGATTTATTTTGGAATTTACACCGTTGAATGTACATAAACACTTACATTTACAGCAAAGTCTTTTGAAAGTGTTGAGTAAATAACCTTAACTTCATTGACGTTGCCAATAAAATAAAGCTGTTGTCAAGAGAGTGCAGATGGTATAACTTGAAAAGTGGATAGAAATAGTCATTATCCCTGCATGCATGAGGAAACTGGTGCTTATTCAGTTCCCCATTTATGCTTGGAAAGTCTCGAAGGCTGGAGAAGGGAAGTAACTGCGCGTGGACCAGATTATGGATATGAAAAACACATAACAGGGCTTGAACGGCACGTGGATCGCATTGTTAATACACGATTTCTTTCGTTCAAGCCCTCCTTTTGCCAAGTTTATGCACCTCGCCAGAGGGCATTATAGATAGAGTTAATGCAATAATAAATTAAAGCATCTGTTCGAAAGCACAAATGAAAGTGTACTTCGGCGTCTAAGCATGTTTATACTTAATTGTTTTAAAATAAGATAATCTGTAACTGATAAATAATTTGTATAAGACACCCAATGTCTCTTTTGATAGTGCAACGCACAATAGTAGCATTTTCATACGTTCATGTGTATTGTTCCTCTTTGACAAGTTAGAAAAGCATTTTAATCGTAATCATATGACTGTATATATAAAACGTGTGTCTCTTTAATATGTACTCTAGTTGTATTTTGAGAAACATGTTCATTGAATGTTTTGTAAATTTGTATTCCGTATGAAATTACGACATAGACAAATCATTGTACATAGTCTTATTTGTTCATTTGTATTTCGTCGTTATCGATATATATTGTAACAATGCTATGTGTTCTTGTATATATGCGTCCCTACTGACATCTATGAGACAAATGATTGTTATATGTAACTATCTTATTATTGTGCACATATACATTGCGTCTGTATTGTAATATTGACTTTGTGTAATATAGTGCGCATGTTCATTTGTATCGTGTCTCCCACACTGTTATATAATGATTTGATTTCTCTAATATAGTGCGCATGTTCATTTGTATCGTGTCTCCCAAACTGTAATATAATGATTTGATTTCTCTAATATAGTGCGCATGTTCTTTTGTATCGTGTCTCTCACACTGTAATATAATGATTTGATTTCTCTAATATAGTGCGCATGTTCTTTTGTATCGTGTCTCTCACACTGTAATATAATGATTTGATTTCTCTAATATAGTGCGCATGTTCTTTTGTATCGTGTCTCTCACACTGTAATATAATGATTTGATTTCTCTAATATAGTGCGCATGTTCTGTTGTATCGTGTCTCTCACACTGTAATATAATGATTTGATTTCTCTAATATAGTGCGCATGTTCTTTTGTATCGTGTCTCTCACACTGTAATATAATGATTTGATTTCTTTAATATAGTGCGCATGTTCTTGTGTATCGTGTCTCTCACACTCTAATATAGTGCGCATGTTCTTTTGTATCGTGTCTCCCACACTGTAATATAGTGCGCATGTTCTTGTGTATCGTGTCTCCCACACTGTAATAAAGTGCGCATGTTCTTTTGTATCGTGTCTCCCACACTGTAATATAATGATTTGATTTCTCTAATATAGTGCGCATGTTCTTTTGTATCGTGTCCCCCACACTGTAATATAATGATTTGATTTCTCTAATATAGTGCGCATGTTCTTTTGTATCGTGTCTCCCACACTGCTATATAATGATTTGATTTCTCTAATATAGTGCGCATGCTCTTTTATATCGTGTCTCTCACACTGTAATATAATGATTTGATTTCTCTAATATAGTGCGCATGTTCTTTTGTATCGTGTCTCCAAAACTGTAATATAATGATGTTCTTTTGTATCGTGTCTCCCACACTGTAATATAATGATGTTCTTTTGTATCGTGTCTCCCACACTGTAATATAATGATTTGATTTCTCTAATATAGTGCGCATGTTCTTTTGTATCGTGTCTCCCAAACTGTAATATAATGATTTGATTTCTCTAATATAGCGCGCATGTTCTTTTGTATCGTGCCTCTCACATTGTAATATAATGATTTGATTTCTCTAATATAGCGCGCATGTTCTTTTGTATCGTGTCTCCCACACTGTAATATAATGATGTTCTTTTGTATCGTGTCTCTCACACTGTTATATAATGATTTGATTTCTCTAATATAGTGCGCATGTTCTTTTGTATCGTGTCTCCCACACTGTAATATAATGATTTGATTTCTCTAATATAGTGCGCATGTTCTTTTGTATCGTGTCTCTCAAAATGTAATATAATGATTAGATTTCTCTAATATAGTGCGCATGTTCTTTTGTATCGTGTCTCTCACATTGTAATATAATGATTTGATTTCTCTAATATAGTGCTCATGTTCTTTTGTATCGTGTCTCCCACACTGTAATATAATGATTTAATTTCTCGTACACCAAGTCTCGTCCGGTAATTAATTTATAAATATTTAAAAAAAATACCGAGCTATCAATATATGTGTACATTTGTCATACATGTGTTATGGACTGATATGGTGTCTCTTTTAAAAAAAAAACAACATTAGAATAACGAAATGTGTGCATGCATGTTGCGTATCTTTTGGGAGAGTTTAAAACAAATCATTAAATTATCATCAACATAATGATGTTTTTGAAAGTTACGATTATAAATAATAAATGAATAAAGATTTGGATATATACGAGAAGCAAATCATTGTAATGTATACTAAATTATGTGTTATATGTATATGACCGTTGTATATATTTTGTGTTGACATAAATTAAACGAACAGATATATAGAGCCCACATGACAAAACAATTTATAATTATATACACCTTATATACACCTTCCCCGCATAATTGCGTTTTGTCCGATAACCCTCCTTTTTGCCTCGACTCGTATTATTAATCGGCATCTTTGTTTTATTTAATTATTTAGCACAACTCATTCCTATAAATGTATTGGTACTTGATTTTTTCAACATAACTTTTTCATTTTCATTGTGTCACGCGACTTGCTATTACTGTTTATGTATATATCTGTATGTTCACATGGGCCTATGGTCTACTGATTCTGAAATAAAATCTTCTTCTTCTTCTATTTGTAAAACTATAATGTAGTGAAATACGGGGCGTGGCAACTAGCACCGTATAGCAGAAGCGTTGTTGCTAAACTATTTTCGCGCCATAATATGATATATCTATCATCAAACTCCTGCTGCCGCCTATGCTGATGGCCATGTAGCATTTATTTAGCCGGCAGTAATTTAACCATATATCGCATATTGACGTATGAAGCGATTGCACATATATAGTGAGTTCTGGTGATTCTGACACAGGAGAAAATTTATTTTAAAAACCGCTGAGTTTGCTATAGTTCAGTTAAATCAATTAGAAACCGTCACATGTTGTGACAGTTTGTAAAACAATCATGGTGTTAAATTAAGTTTAAGGAATATTTATACTTAAAGATGCCGGAAAGACCGAATAAGCCACATTTATTTTGGGCAGATTCGTTCCTTTCACATGTTTTATAGTGTTTGGGCCAATTCTTTTCTTGCACATGTTAATGTTGTTTTTGTATGTACAATAAAATTAATAATATCTACCGATTCATTTGATATAACTTTTTTTCGGGGTTGATATTGATTGCCGTCGCCCTCGCTCCCCTGTGTTATTTATGCACGCCAGCTAAGAGATACGAAAACAAATCTCGTGCTTCAAACTGACAACCGTTTACATAGTTTGTGTTTTTAGAAGCGTAGTGCGACAAAGAATGATATGTCCATAAGTTAATTTTTAATCGCCTGTGTGCATGTACACAATGAATGTATGTTAACCAAAAATATGCTTACTAATATACAGAATAATTATTTTGAAGCTGCCGTATTTATGTTTTATCCCATCATCAGACGTGCATTGTCGAAATAAACCACTGTGGAATAAATTTTCCTCTATTTCGAAATATAGCTGTCACGCGCGTTGGAAAATGGTCATATTACTCGGAATCAACTATAAAGTAATCATTTTTTAGTAAAATCGAATCATATTCGACAAAACAAACCATTTGATACCAAGATGTAATATATTTTAACACATAATGCAACTCAAAAAGCAAAAAAAACAACACGTTATTTACAAATATTAAGTGCAAATACTCGTGACGTCATTATTAACACGTCATTCGACACAATGTTCTTTCACGCTAAAGCTGGAGTTGTTTAGTGTGCTTTTTATTTTTTTTTCTTAAAAATCGGAGACGTAGAGGTATGCTAAACAGAAAAACAGGTAAGTTACTGATCTTTTTGTAATGTATTAGACACGGCTCTTTTAAAATAATGAATAAATGTTTGCTTAAAATAACTTTGGGATTTTCCGTGTAGTTCGATTTTCCTATTCTATTTTTAAAGAAATAATTTACGACTAAGAAAATTGATGGGATAAATCGAATACTAAGGCACGTGGTTCAGATTTTCTAAGCCTCGCAAAAAAACTTTGCTTCATTCGGCACCGACATAGTATTCTTTATTTAATATCTCGCACTCAGAATCAAATACGATTGTGTATCTTATTATGGAAACAAAATACAATCGCTGTCAAACGTGAATTAAGTCCACTTTCCAAGCACAAAATCAACGAGACGCCTCGCCTACAAAACTTTACAAAAGTCGCTCTTGCTGCATTGCCTTTGCAATATTCCTCAAACATTTCCAAAACATATTTGTGCGAACGCCGATGAAAGTGTGTGTGTTATTATAGGTGTGTGGTTTGCACCGAAATCACATACACATGCATGCATATCATTACTGCGTTGAAACATACACAGAAAAAGAACACGCAGAATACAGAAATTCTGATGTGCAGTAGACTATTAATGAAAAGATCTGAAATATTGATCATCGTCTCAATTTATGAGCCTCGCTCTGTGAAAAGGGGAGTTGAAAGCATGTGGGTACAGTCCGCACAGGCTTATCAAGGGTAACACTTTCCGCTATTTTGGTTATCTTCGTTTAAAGGAAGGCTCGTTGACAAAAATCCAGTTTAGGCGGAACGTGACTCTCTACGCACATGTACTACCGGTACATCCCCTTGTCCTAGAGCGAGGCCAGTTTAGGCGGAACGTGACTACGCATATGTACTACATCCCCTTGTCCTAGAGCGAGGCCAGTTTAGGCGGAACGTGACTCTACGCACATGTACTACATCCCCTTTTCTTAGAGCGAGTCCAGTTTAGGCGGAACGTGACTCTACGCACATGTACTACATCCCCTTTTTCCTAGAGCGAGGCCAGTTTAGGCAGAACGTGACTCTACGCACATGTACTACATCCCCTTGTCCTAGAGCGAGGCCAGTTTAGGCGGAACGTGACTCTACGCACATGTACTACATTCCCTTTTCTTAGAGCGAGCCCAGTTTAGGCGGAATGTGACTATACGCACATGTACTACATCCCCTTTTCTTAGAGCGAGTCCAGTTTAGGCGGAACGTGACTCTACGCACATGTACTACATCCCCTTTTCTTAGAGCAAGGCCAGTTTAGGCGGAACGTGACTCTACGCGCATGTACTACATCCCCTTTTCTTAGAGCGAAGCCAGTTTAGGCAGAACGTGACTCTACGCACATGTACTACATCCCTTTTTCACAGAGCGAGGCCAGTTTAGACAGCACGTGACTCTACGCACATGTACTACATCCCTTTGTCCTAGAGCGAGGCCAGTTTAGGCGGAACGTGACTCTACGCACATGTACTACATCCCCTTGTCCTAGAGCGAGGCCAGTTTAGACAGCACGTGACTCTACGCACATGTACTACATCCCCTTGTCCTAGAGCGAGGCCAGTTTAGACAGCACGTGACTCTACGCACATGTACTACATCCCCTTGTCCTAGAGCGAGGCCAGTTTAGGCGGAACGTGACTCTACGCACATGTACTACATCCCCTTTTCTTAGAGCGAGGCTCATATCGAACTTACTCACAGTTTATACTGCAGGGAGCCGTTTCATAAACGATCGTACGGCAATTTTAACTTCAGATAATCTTAATAAGTAGACGAACTAGCTCGCCGTGCTCTTTAAATATATACGGCGCTTGAGATGCCAATGTAATTAATTAAGTTCTGAAAATGTATAATCCTTTGTTATGGACTTGAGCAATTATATATCTTCGAAAATGTATCGTATCGTAAATGTGTACTACGATGTTTGTTGAAACGGTCCCCCGTAATCGATGGTCCGCAATTTTGTTTTTATCATCTTATCAATACATTCATGGTTGTACTTTAGTCGAGATCATTTAGTAATATTTCCGAGCAAAACTTAGCATCGCTGTCGTACGCTAGTGTTAGCAATCTGATATATGTGGTCTCAACTTTAGAAATTTGCTTGAGCTTGAGCATTCTTTCACATGTCTCTCCTTGGTCAAATAATATAACATTTAGTTTGCAATGCTCTCTGACGTTTTTTAAGAGGCTACCGTGTGTCTCACAATGGTCGAATTATCGGATGGCACACTTTTCTTCTTTTCTTTAATTTGCTCGAATTCAATATATGTCTCATAAAGCAATTAAAGGGGCCTTTGCACAGATTTTGGCAGATATTTAAGTTTGTCATTAAATTCTTTATATTGATAAATGTAAACTTTGGATCTATAGAGCTCCAGTAAAAAACAAGAATCAAATTAAAGAAAAAAGTAACCCTCAACTGGGCTAGAACTACTGACCACTGCAATAAAAATCTATCGGCCATCCGTGCTCACACAAGAAGTGATGTATGTTATACTTAATATAAGTAATCCCCGTAGAATCAAAATTATAACGACAACACATAACTATCCAAATTATTTAATCGTTTCGCGTTGCAACGGTTTCAGGTTTTTAAATCGTCAAAAGATGCATATCATGTATATTGATATGTTCAGCATTACTGTTTTCTCACAAATATCAAAACTACAACGAAATGTGCGAATCTGAAACAAGTTTGTGTGTGTAATTTACCAAAACGTTAAAAGCCCCCTTTAATAGTTTTCACGCGCTTGATTAGCGCCACGCTTAAATGGATGTCACAAACCCATTGCAGTATATACTGAACTGTGGGTCTAGTCTAGTAATGATGATGCCACATACAACAGTATGTGTGTTTTCTATGGAAAGCCAAAGGGGACCCCCGCTAAAAAACATATACTTATATATTAAATATCGGGATTGTAATTTTTCGCGGAACTTTCACTTTCCGCAAAAAACCAATGCCAGCATGGCCATAAAACACTACATACAAATCGAAATCTAAAAAGCGCGGAACTTTCATATATTTTCCGTCGGAGCAATTATTTTTCAACCCTGTAGAAAAAGCGGGCTCAAATAATCGCGCGGAACCTTATTTATCTACTCTGTACAAATATTAGTGTTTCAAATCGCGCGGAGATTGTAGAATGCTATTTTAAGAAGTCTATTAAAGAGAGAAAATCCAGTAAATACCAGATCCAAAAAGCGCGGAACACAAATATCGTCCGCGAAAATTAAGCATTGAATTTCTGTAACATATCTCGGGTTGTTAGGTGTTAGAATCCCTAGTTACCCGAAAAATTTGATTGGATCCGATACTTAGAAATAACCAATAAGATACTTTGTAACAAATGCAACACAATCAGTGCGTTCAGTAAGTATAACGGTTCAAGATGGCGGAGCGAATTGCATGGTTGTTGTTTCTACTCGATGGATTCGCAGATAATTCGGAAATAGATCAGATTGGGATCAATAACTTTATTGCATACGATCATTTACATGTATTACCAGGTTTGTATTTGTACTTTTTAATATTGTGTAAAACTATCGGATAATTTGCATAATGTTGACAATCGTTAATTAAATGAGCCGCGTTCTGAGAAAACTGGGCTAAATGCATGTGCGTAAAGTGTCATCCCAGATTAGCCTGTGCAGTCCGCACATGCTAATCAGGGATTACACTTTCCGCTTTTATGGTATTTTTAATTTCAAGGAAGTCCCTCCTTACCGAAAATCAAGTTTATGCGGAAAGTGCCGTCCCTGATTAGCCTGTGCGGACTGCACAGGCTAATATGGGATGACACTTTACGCACATGCACTAAGCCCAGTTTTCCCTGAACGCGATTGAAATAATAACTTATTGTAATGTAATGTACTTGTGTCTTGTATTTGTTCAGTTGAACGTCAATATATTAATAAATTTATTTTTGTTTTCAACCTATCAATTAAAATAAGGTATTGTTTTTAATCCGTTTTTAGTTTCGTTATAGCTGACCTAGATTAAAACATTTCGTCATAAATTAATAAATAAAATTATTAATAAATTTATGTTTTTATATAATTTATATATAAATTTTGTAGATGTGTGTTGCCAGTAATGGTTGAAGATATGCCAAACAAATTGTGCCTCTCTATACAGAACAGATTTCAGGTCTCAATTTCAACTTCAAAGGTCAACATATCACTGATATCAGGTTTGTCAGCTATTGGTTTGTATTATTCTTATCCACATTGCAGCAAGAATAACTGGATAACTAAACTTTTCAATAGCTATTACATGTAATTTAAATTAATCATGTTTCTAAATCATCCACTAAATGCGGCTAATTCTCCACTTGAAAGTGTTGTATGTTGGAAGTTTTTTGTGACAAAAACTTGGAGTAGATCTATTTAACTCCCAAACTTCCTTAAAGAAAGTGCAGTCGCTGTAGTGATGGAAAATCTACTTCTTTAAAATATTTATAAGTGAATAGACCCTTTTCACAATAAGCCAATAGCGTGTAGTCAAATGATTTGCAGAATTCGAGAATGAGGCTTAATGTGTAGAGATTTCTAATAGTGCGTCGCAATATTGCTCTGCTTTTGATCATTCAGCGATTTAATGATATTGCCAACACAAGTTGACTTCGTCAGAATCAGCCGTAAATTACTTAATATATACTTTCCATTTTAAGTGCCAATATATGAAATACATTTTCTTGATTAAAGTACTTGTTTGTATTCATTTTTTTTGCACAAATTCTGGCACACCAAGTATGGCTTTCAATTCTTAGTGTGTGTAAATTGACAGTCTAAAACTTATTGGATTATCTGACACTCTTTGTTTGCGCATTATTTGGGCGATCGATCAATTATTTTGTTTATTGATAGATCTTGCGTCTAAATGCCCCTGTATTCAGCACAAACCCATAACCTCGTTATGATCAGATACTGTGCAGACAAATACTAAATAACAACGTGATGTCATAAACCACAGGTTGCAGATATCTGGTCATTTAGCACAATTAATGACACCTCCATGTGACCATGCCTTCTCGTGGTTGTAGCATTGCGTAGCTGTTTCTTTGAATAATTTAACGCCAAATTCTCAATTGTTGCTTTTATTGAACATAAAAGATATTGTCAACATCGAAAGTCATCTGTCCAAACAGATTGTCAGAAACTAAATACTGTATAGATATTAGCCAGTTTTATCATAATTATAAAGTGCTTTATACCTATATATTTTAAATATTTCAAAAATTTAATGCTAAACATTAGTGTCATTTTCTTCTATTTTATAGGACTTTGTCTTATGCTTGATTCAACTCTTACATGTTCTATGATTCATGAAATAGTTCACACACTAATACATCCATACCTTTGAGAATAGTAGTCTTATAATACTTTGTATTGTATACTGCTTATTTATGACTTCGATTTGTGCAATAATCAATGTTTAGTCTTCAGACCACATTTACTCTGATGCTTATGGGTAACTCGTATTTTTATGCCCCCGGTAGGGTGGCATATAGCAGTTGAACTGTCAGTCAGTATGTCAGTCTGTCCGTCCGACCGAAAAAAACTTTAACGTTGGCCATTACTTTTGCAATATTGAAGATAGCAACTTGATATTTGGCATGCATGTGTATCTCATGAAGCTGCACATTTTGAGTGGTGGAAGTTCAAGGTCAAGGTCATCCTTCAAGGTCAAAGGTCAAAAATAATATTTCTTTTTTAAGCGGCACAGTAGGGGGCATTGTGTTTCTGACGAACACATCTCTTGTTATTTATAAAGATTAAATATAATTTATTAATATACACTAATAGTATTAAATATTATGTCCTTGAATTATTATTTAGGTATTATAATTTTTATATAAGAATTACTTATTAATTTATTGACAACACAGCATGACATGTGATGGTTGTCTGTATGCATATGTTTGACTTAATTGTAACCAGTGTCAGTTCGCATTAAAATCTTGATATTCAACGCAATTTGCATAGCAAAAGAAAATGCAGTTACACGTTCAGCCTCGTTCTGCAATTCGACGCGTCAGGTGATATGATTGATATCTTAAAATAGTATCGCCTATATAATCGGTGTTCATATTGTGAAACTGGTCTATTATTCGATTATGATTAATTTGATGAATCAAGTTAATTTTTGTTAAATGTCTGTTTAAATATTAAGAAATTTATTTTATAACAATAAAGTAATATATAGGGAATAGAGTTACCTACACATTCTTTTAAAAGAAATTTGAATTGTAAATGTATACTTCATTTATTATGCCCCCCTTCGAAGAGGAGGGGGTATATTGCTTTGCACATGTCGGTCTGTCTGTCGGTCGGTCCGTCCACCAGGTGGTTTCCGGATGATAGCTCAAGAACGCTTGGGGCTAGGATCATGAGACTTCATAGGTACATTGATCATGACTCGCAGATGACCCCTATTGATTTTGAGGTCACAAGGTCAAGGTCACTGTGACCCGAAATAGTCAAATGGTTTCCGGATGATAACTCAAGAACGCTTAGGCCTAGGATCATGAAACTTGATAGGTAGATTGATCATGACTCGCAGTTGACCCCTAATGATTTTCAGGTCACTAGGTCAAAGGTCAAGGTCAAAGTGATCCGAAATAGTAAAATGGTTTCCGGATGATAACTCAAGAACGCTTAGGCCTAGGATCATGAAACTTTGTAGGTAGATTGATAAGGGCTGGCAGACGACCCCTATTGATTTTCAGGTCACTAGGTCAAAGGTCACGGTGACCCGAAATAGTAAAATGGTTTCCGGATGATAACTCAAGAACGATTAGGCCTAGGATCATGAAACTTCATATGTACATTGATAATTACTCGCAGATGACCCCTATCGATTTTCAGGTCACTAGGTCAAAGGTCAAGGTCGCGGTGACCCGAAATAGTAAAATGGTTTCCGAATGATAACTCAAGAACGCTTATTCTTATGATCATGAAACTTGATAGGTAGATTGACCATGACTCGCAAATGACCCCTATCGATTTTCAGGTCACTAGGTAATGGTCACGGTGACCCGAAATAGTAAAATGGTTTCCGGATAATAACTCAAGAACGCTTATGGCTAGGATCATGAAACTTCATAGGTACATTGATCATGACTGGCAGATGACCCCTATTGATTTTCAGGTCACTAGGTCAAAGGTCAAGGTCACAGTGACAAAAAACATATTCACACAACTGCTGTCACTACAACGGAGAGCCCATATGGGGGCATGCATGTTTTACAAACAGCCCTTGTTTTGTAGGAATTCTGTGAAACTGTGGCACCATGTATGGTACGTGAGCGCACAATGTCTGTTGGAAAAAGGATATTGGAATAAGCAAAGGTAAATTTTACGTGAAGGAGGCTTGACAATTGCAAATATGGTTAGTTTTTTTGTAAGGCTCGCAGAAAGTGGCCCTAGCCTTCATATGTAAATGAAAAGCTGAAGGAGTATTTATGAAAAATCATGTAATCAAGTGTGCAATCTGTTACATTTTATTTATTAGCTCATCTATTTTTTTTTTAAATTATGAGCTATTGTCATCACCTTGGCGTCAGCGTCCGGTAAAGTTTTGTGTTTAGGTCCACTTTTCTCATAAAGTATCAAGTATAAAACTTAGTACATTTACTTACTACCATGAGGGGACTGGGCAGGCAAAGTTAGATAACTCTGGCGTGCATTTTGACAGAATTATGTGCCCTTTTTATACTTAGAAAATTGAAAATTTGGTTAAGTTTTGTGTTTAGGTCCATTTTAATCCTTAAGTATCAAAGCTATTGCTTTCATACTTGCAACACTTACTATCATAAAGGGACTGTGCAGACAAAGTTATGTAACTCTGACTGGCATTTTGAAAGTATTATGTGCCCGTTTTATTCTTAGAAAATTGAAAATTTGGTTAAGTTTTGTGTTTTGGTCCACTTTACTCCTAAAGTATCATAGATATTGCTTTCATACTTGGAACACTCGCAAATTATCATAAGGGGACAGTACAGGACAAGTTGAATAACTCTGGTTGTCATTTTGACGAAATTATGGTCCTTTTCTTACTTAGTAACTTTGAATATATGGTTAAATTTTGTGTTTTGATCTACTTTACTTCTCAAGTATCAAGGCTATAGCTTTCAAACTTCAAATACTGTCATGCTATCATAAGTTACTGTACCTGGCAACTTGAATTTTACCTTGACCTTTGAATGACCATGACTCTCAAGGTGAAATTATTAAATTTTGCTAAAATTTCCATAACTTCTTTACAAGCCTTGCAAAGCAACTCTTACCTGACATACCACAATAGACTCCACCCAAACCATCCCCCACCCCACACCCCAAAAGAAAAAAGTACTTTTTTTCATTTTGAAAGATCATCTAATAAATGACCACACCCTCACACTATACCCCCCGCCCATTTTTTTTTAAATATGGCTAAGGAACACAAATATTTATTTTTATCATTTTTTCATTTTTGAAGATAGTGTAATAAATGACCACACCACCACACTATACACCCTTCTCCTCCCCACCTCTCCCTCCTTTGTGATTGAAGTATTGAGATAGGTCCCTTCAACTTTAAAAAAAAATAGATGAGAGGTCTGAACCCGCAGGGCGGTGCTCTTGTTAACAATCAAATGAGACATAACTTAGAAGCTTCACTTCATTTACTTTGTCAGGCTGGCGTAGTGGATATGGTGTTCACCTAGTGATGGGAACATTTTGGGTTCAACCCTGTTTATTAGCGGTCTCTTTATCTTCATATATACAAAGTACTGATTATTCCCAGAAAACGGACTCTAGAATGTCTTAATAAGCCTAAAGCTTTCAATGCAATCAAGCATAATTAACATGGCTAAACTCTAGCATGAATTATACTTTTGTATTTCAGGGACACAACATTACACAGTTATTTCAACATGTAGAGTCTTGTCAGCAATAATGGAGCAGTACATCAGATTTCCAGAATCTCGTCATGAGCTGAAGATCATTGCCTATGGATTTCATGAATGATGTAGAATGATTGGACTGTTGATAGAACCCACAGTGCATGTCCTGCTTCAACATCTGAGCATAGGTCCTTGTTTATCAGCAGTTTAGTTCTTCAAGCAGTCTGTGACAGTAACTTGAAATGTTTGGACATATGCCCTGGATGGCCAAGTTCTGTGCATGATGCCCATTTAAATAGGAACGGCCCAGTGGCGCATTAAATGGACAATTTTTCTAATATTCTCGTGGATTCAGCGTACCGCCTGACAAGAAATCTTGCTTTTTGTTCCGTATCGAGGCCATGGACATTTGTATCATTTGCAAAAGATACTACGATATTTGTGCCTTTGTTCATGCTTTATAGTTGATTAACAATTGGAAGCCATAATCTGTTTTATAGGGTGGTGTTAGTGGGACAATGAATTTTGTAAAGATTTAAAGACTTGACAAGATAATTAAAAGTCAAAAGAGTTCTGCTATTGTTAAGCATGCTTTATTGATTTGTAATGTTAAAAAGATAGCATTATTAACAGAATAAAATGTCCATACTTTGAGTATTCTACTGTTTTCAGCAACATTTAATTTGATATAGTACAAAATGCTGCATCATGTTATATCATGATCCGTTTTGTGAACAATGACCTTTCAATGTATATTTAATAATTTGTCAATGGATGTTACACGCATAAGCCCTACCATTAGCCCAAAAAGGAATTGCTTAGGAGTTTTGCCACCTTCTAGAGAAAAATACTTCTCAGAAACAATTGCATTTTGGAAAGTCTATGGCTAGTAAAATTTGGATTCCTTTTGGATACCCAAGGTTACCAATTTATGTTTAATGAATTTGCAATGAAAAGCTTTTACAGAACATAATGTCACAGAGTCGAACACGTGTATGGAATAAAGTGGAAGTTAATTTAATGAGTAATACACATTATATGCTTCTTTGATTAAAAGTTTGTGTTTTCACTAAAACTGCAAACATAGTAAGCTTTAAGGTATTGCAACTAAATAAAAGATTCAGATTTAAATTGTATTATTTGAATGTGCTGTCTAATACATATGAGCCTCGCTCTGTGAAAAAGTGGTTTAATGCATGAGCACTCCAGATTAGCCTGGGCAGACCGCACAGGCTAATCAGGGACGATACTTAACGCACATGCATTAAACCCCTTTTTCACAGAGCAAGGCTCATATATGTTCAATAAACCAAAGATAATCAAAAACAAAATGAGACATTTAACCCTGTACCACTCAAAAACGCACTAAGACACATTCGAGAATAAATTTAATTTAACACCTTTCTTACTATATATAAGTTTTAAAGGCTTTGTTTCCAACCCATGGATACTGATGAGCAGCAAACAGCATAAAACCTGAGCAGATTGTGAGTTACTTGCAGGCTGTTCTGGTTTTATGATGTTTGCATGTAGAAATTTTTAAATTTCCTCAGAGCAGGAAAAGGTTAATAATAACACAACAGCAATTATACTGATTTTTAAGACTTCATACTAATGCAAGTAACTTGCAACTGTCTAACCAAAATCGGAGATGGTGGAGGGCAAAATTAATGGCTGTGCACCTTGAATTATCTATTCATACTCAAACAATATAATGTTGATCTACAGTATCTTGTACAGCATGCATCTAATACTACAGCCTAATTTGCTTACAAATAATATTACAAGAAACACAAGTCATTAAAGACTTAATGCAACCATTTAGCAGGAATAAAATATAAAGAGAAAAATTATGGCAATTTTTTCATCTGAACATACAAGTCTTGATATACAATCCAATTGCATATAAAAACGACAGTTTACTATTTCTCCGTTCTATATGTCAGCATAAAGACAAGATGGTATTCACTGTGCAATAAAACACAAGCAATCATATTACAATTGCTTTTAATTATATGAACTGTACCTTCACTAACATTCAAGAATTTTAATATAAATACATGATGAAAGATGAGCTTTTTCTTGTCTTAAAATAACTTGATACTTTGCAATGACCAAACAATACAACTCAACATACAAATTATCCAACAAAATATATTTTAATGACACAATATTTTTATTCAACAATAGGAATAGCTTAAGGTTGTTACGTATTACACTAAAGTCACAGTGTCAATCTAAGCAAAGAGTAGAATCATAAAGAGATGTCCACAACGGATGATGTGCAAGCTGGCTCTGACTCAGATTTCCACATCAGTTGATGTGCAAGCTGGTTATTACAAAGATGTGAACAACCGATGACGTGCAAGCTCTAAGACAGATATCCACAACAGAGATTGTCCTTGCTGGCTCTGACTAATGTCCACAAGTAAATAACATGCAAGCTATCTCTGACTGATGTCCTAAACATATGACGTGCAAGCTGGCTCTAACACAGATGTCCACAACAGATTACGTGCAAGCTAGCACTTACACGGATGTCCACAACAGAGGATGTGCAAGCTGGCTCTAATACCGATGTCCAAAAGAGATGACGTGCAAACTGGCTCTTACACGGATGTTCACAACAGATTACACGCAAGCTAGCACTAACACCGATGTCCACAATAGAGGACGTGCAAGCTGGCTCTAACACCGATGTCCACAACAGATGACGTGCAAGCTGGCTCTGACTCGGTTGTCCACAACAGATGTCAGATGGGCAAGCTGGCTCTGCCTCAGGTATGTACACAGAGGATGATGTTCAAGTTGGGAACACTGCTGCAGCTATAAAATACAAAAACCATGTTTCATACTTGCATATTATTTTACTACAATTGTTTCTTCCACAATACAGAACATTATACTCATTATTTGCATTCTGCTATTGATATCTGACGGTTTACCAGATGCTTTGTTTGTGTGAAGATAGTTCATAACAGAAATTAGCCGTAAAACACTTTTTAGACATAATGTGCATTCTGCTTTAAGAAATATAGCTCAGAATTCACTGGTTAAATCAAATTTTTTGGACTAAATTGGCGTGCCATGCAGACAAAATGTTGAGTTTTGAAACTGTGTCGTTTCTGGTGTGGATCTTTAGTTATTTAATTTGGTCAGTATATCAGATGTGTACACCTGTTATATGTTAACTGTAAGAGTTTAGAATGTCTTGACAGTCATTGTGTTTGTAATACATTGTGTTATCTTTCAGGTTTGTGTGACAGTTAAATATAATAATCAATAATCTTGTTCTGCATGCCGGTCAAATTGTTCCGTGGTAAACACCTACCCATTGTGGTCAACTCGTACCTGTTTTTTAGTCAACTTGTACCTACCAGAACTAAACCCGTACCCGATATACAGAAATAGGTGTAGGATGGTTAGCTTATAAGTCAAACTCATAGAGACAATTTTTATTTTCCTCTTGATGTTTCCACTTAAATTATCTAAGCATTGCTCACGCAAGTTGTCTGCTGCAGATATGTATAAGCAGCGAAAGTGTTGATGAAAATTTACACTTGTGGTTGATGTCTTTCAAGAATTTGACAATTGTGACAAAATAAGACACATGAAACAAGTTGAATAGTTTAAATGAGGTACGAGTTGACAACAAGAGCACCGCATAACGGGTGCCACGCTCGGCCACAGGTGCTTGTCAGATTTTTTTTATTAGCGGTCACAATGACCTTGACCTAGTGACCCCAAAATGGGTGTGGCGTGTAGAACAAATCAACATGCATCTACATATGAAGTTTCAAAGTTGTAGGTGGAAGCACTTTGATTTTAGAGCCAATGTTAAAGTTTAATAGTAGAGGTCACAGTGACCTTGACCTTTGACCTAATGACCCAAAAATGGGTGTGGCGTGTAGAACTCATCAAGGTGCATCTACATATGAAGTTTCAAAGTTGTAGGTGGAAGCACTTTGATTTTAGAGCCTATGTTAAAGTTTTATATTAGAGGTCACAGTGACTTTGACATAGTCACCCAAAAATGGGTGTGGCGTGTAGAACTCATCAAGGTGCATCTACATATAAAATTTCAAAGTTGTAGGTGGAGCACTTTGATTTTAGAGCCAATGCTTAGGTTTTAGCACGACGCCTACGGCGGACGACGAGCTGGCTATGACAATACCTCGGGTTTTCTCCGAAAACGCCGAGCTAAAAATGGGTACGAGTTGACCAAGGTACGAGTTGCCTTTGGGATGAATTGCCTGTAAAGCCTTGTTCTTTTTCTTTTTAATTGAAGATGTATACGGTGCTGGACTAGAGCATACGACTGCCATAACAATAACTTGGCTCTCTACTATCTGAGCTTAAGGGAAGATATTTCTTACACACAAACACTATATTTCATTATTTGACGACATATGATTATGACGTGTTTATGCGGGTGTTTATGTTTTATCAGAGACGTTTGCATATAGACAAACCGTGAAAACAACACTCGATACTCTTGAGCTGTTTTAATTGCATTAAAATTCATAATTCATGTATGTTAAATACTAACCTCATTGCTTATGTCATCAAAATTGATCACTCTTTCGCCCTTAAAAGGTTTTGTGTTAATGTGAAACAACCGTCATCATGATGACTGCATGAATGCTGGATAAGACGCGAGTTTTGATTGGTTCTTTCTAGGTGTCGGAACCAATCAAATTTTATCGCGTAACCACATAGCAACCCGAATTTCGTGCAGTAATTCAATTCTATTAAAAATCGCGCGGTGTAATGAATCTTCCGCGCGATTTTTCATTAGCAACCCGCAATTTACATAGCAACCCGAGATTTGTACAGTAATTCAATGCTTAATTTTCGCGGAAGATATTTGTATTCCGCGCTTTGTGGATTAGGTCCGCGCGATTTTATACACTACTATTTGTACAGAGTAGATAATATTAAGGTTCCGCGCGATTATTTGAGCCCGCTTTCTCTACAGGGTTGAAAGATAATTGTTCCGACGGAAAATATATTAAAGTTCCGCGCTTTTTAGATTTCGATTTGTATGTAGTATTTTATGGCTATGCTGGCCTTGGTTTTTCGCGGAAAGTGAAAGTTCCGCGAAAAATGAAAATCCCGATAGTTACTATATAAGTATATGTATTTTAGCGGGGGTCCCCTTTGGCTTTCCATAGTTTTCACCATCTTTACTTATAAAAATTGGGCTATTCTTTCTCTCTCTCTCCTCCTTAAAAAACAAAACAAACAATAACAACATCATATCAATAATAATAATTAATAAGAAGTAAAGTAACATAACATAAACATAGTAATGTATAAGTGTGTGCGAAATAAATATTGAACAGGAGGATTGCAAGCTGGTACTTGTTTTTAATTCGGCGGAAAAAAGCGGTCGAAAGTGAAAATGCGAAGAAATGAATGTGTCAACCAGATACTTTAATAACAACACAAGTTTGTTTTTAGTAACGTTTGATGATGCCATGATTGAAAGCTGTCGCTTTTAATAATTTATGAAGGAACTGAAATCAAAGTTATGCTATTGAAGCATGTGGGAAGGAGAAATGCGTAACAACATCAAAGGAAGAACATTTTGTCATATGAAAATAGTATTTACATAGAGAGTTTAGAGCCATAGCGCAACTAAGACCACTGGGACTTTTAACCCATTTATGCGTAGTGGACTTTCCCATCCTTCTAAATTGGATCAATTTATTTCCAAAATTAGGATGTCTAGTATATTTATTTCTATATTTTAAATATTTCTAACAGAAATTCCTTTAAGCAAACAGCGCAGACCCTGATGAGTCACCGCATCAAAGCGGTATCCGTATTAAATATGTGTTTATTTTCGTTCTTAGTTTTGTCAAATTTAAGACAAAATACGAAAATACGGTAAATGGACGGACCCTGTGTGCGTTTGCAACGACTGCAATTAATTGAACTCTGTGTTCTTTCGTGAATAGTATGCACATTACACGTACTTTGTTTGAAACCAAATATTTTGTCTTTATCAATGTTGTATTTGCTCTAATAATCTGAGTGCATTGTTGTCTATTTGCTTAGCGACAGCTTAGGTAAGTTGTTCAATGTACTAATTACTAAAATTTCTTATTGACCCATTTATGCCTAGCGTCTAGAAAAAAGGCCTTGGCAAACAGCGTATACCCAGATGAGACGCCGCATGTATGCGGCGTCTCATCTCGGTCTGCGCTGTTTGCTTAAAGGAATTTCTGTAAGACATATTCTAATTATAGAAATAAATAGTTGACATCCCTAATTTTGGAAATAAATTGATCCAATTTAGAAGGATGGGAGAGTCCACTAGGCATAAATGGGTTAATTTCTTATTGACCTAAAATTTCGCTGCGTACGCGTTCCTAGAATTCGGAATTCTGTTGAATATTTATGGATACAAAACAGGAGAAAACAAGTATTCCATAATAGAAGTTGTTACTTTGAAATTCTGCATTATGTCTGAAAACACTTTAAAAAATAAACAATAAAGTCTTTTTTTTTTCTTCTCATCCATATCTCATAAAACCACACCGGCTCTTTGCGCAAAGGTAGGATTCCAAAACTTCAAAACTAATCTGCAATCTTCCGTTGAAATCCATTACTTATTCATGTGCAGGTAATGCGGACAGTAGTTTTTTTGCGATTATATGGACGATAAAGCTCTCTGTTTTATAAATCTCTTGTGAACTATGAAAATTATCTGTAATTTCCATAAGCGAAGCGTATCAACTATTAGTCTCCTCGAATATTCCCCTGATATTACATCTAACAACTCCGTGATGGGTATATATTATTTATTCCCTTTATTATAGACTTAAATCACCCGGCCCAGTGTTTGCCTTTGAATCTTGCAAGTCATAGTTAAAAACAAAACTTGGCATGGGTCAACGCCAAGTTTCAAAAGTCACTCGTGTATGGCAGAAAAAGAGCAGATTATATAGGGGTCGTGCTCTGTGAAAAAGGAGTTTAATGCATGTGCGTTAAGTGTCGTCCCAGATTAGCCTGTGCAGTCCGCACAGGCTAATCAGGGACGACACTTTCCGCTTTTATGGTATTTTGCCTTTACAGAAAGTATTGTCTCATCAATACTCCAGTTTCGACGGGAAGTGTCGTGCCTGATTAGCCTGTAAGGACTTCACAGGCTAATCAGGGACGACATTTTAAGCAAATGCATTTAACCCCTTTTTCACAGAGCACGACCCATATAGTTATTTAAACAGTTCTGACAATATGTTGGCTTTAGTAACTTAACGCCCATCATCAGCAATATAAGGCCACGAACTTTGCCGACTAATGATAGCCAGTATTTTTAGCTCAAAAATCAAAGTAGCGTTAATGGATCAGTCTTTTATAAATTTCATTCGTATGCGCTTCATAGTTTTATTTCGCCCAATTGGTGCAAAAGGGACCATGTGTATTTAAAATTTAATGGTATATGGTATGTAAAATATGTAATGAATATAAACGATTTTGATACGACACGTATATGATACTTAATAAAAGTATGTATATTGATGTGTCTCTTGACCACAACAAGCTCCATACCTGAGGAAAAAACACGAATTCTAACGAACAAGCTGTCGATGATTATACAGTCTACAATATTAAAGTAAAACCACAAGCTCGTATAAACTGGGTGCCATAGTTTAATTAACATAAAGCCGATAGTTTAAATTGGTTAAAAATAGAATTTAATCAACAGCACGCCGCCGTAGTATGTAAAATATACGTGAATGTTATCGATACTTCGCAAATCAATACGTACAGGGTACGAGCACGTTAATTGGTCTTAAACACGCAATGCTGAAGTTATTTTCATTTTCTTACCAAATCCGTAAACAAACTGCAGTTGAAGTTTTCCAGTTTAAACCACCACAGTGTTCGTTATTTAAAGTATCAAAATCTGTTCAATACACTTCACACTGCGCGCTTTCAAAAAACTTTTAATGGCGGATTAGGGCGTTATAAAGATTCCGCACAAAGGCACAGCTATGGAGCAGTTGAACCAGCGGGGAGTTGTGATCTAACCGTCCACACGTTTGGTTTAATAAAAGCATTTCATGGACATATATAAACTTGCTATGCTATGCATATAAATCTATACATGCGGTATTATTTACGTTTTCACAGTTACAGTTGTTGATTAGTGAAGTTGATTAGTGCCTATCGGTTGACTAAACACGTACTTCACGCTCGAAGTGTTACGACCAGTCTGTATACAAAAAATATTGATTTATGTTACAGGTTGTTATCTGTTTAGTTGTTACATGAAACCTTAATGGATTTAAGTATAGACACAGCATAAACGTTTGCTACTAAAACTATGACATTCTGATAGGAGAATTAAGAATAAAAACACCCGTACAACAATGTCTAAAGATAATATAAAGGGATTTATATTAAATAACAATTTATGTTTAATTCAGTTATGGATAACATTTATAGTAACGTGTAGTATTCAGTTCGCCTCATGCGAACTTATCATTGTTCAGACGGCGTTAGGCAATATTTCCGGTTCTATTGAGGAAGTGACATCATACGATGATACCGGAAATCCGTCAGTCATGTTCTTCTCGCAGTACTTGAGCATTCCCTACGCCGAACCTCCCATCCGTTTCCGGCGACCTGAGCCTAAAACTCCGTGGGCGGGGGAGTACAACGGGACGTACTACCGTCCGGCATGCTACCACCACGGCGACCCGGCTAGGGTGGGCACATTTGACGTGAAGACTGTGATGATGTCCGAGGATTGCCTAACGCTCGATATATACGCGCCAAACAGCACTATCGTTAACCAGTCGTCACTTCCGGTGCTCGTTTTCTTATACAGTTCCCCAGGATATTCCAGCGCCTTCGCTGCCGATGTTCTGTGCACGGTAGGGGACGTCGTGGTTGTGGTGATCAACTTCCGTCAAGGTATGCTGGGTTTCTTTAGTCTCGGTAGCGAAGCAGCGCCCGGGAACTACGGGTTGTTTGATCAGCAGATGGCGCTACAGTGGATTGCAAAGTACATACATAGTTTTGGCGGGGACCCCAAAAAGGTGACGCTAGTCGGTCATTCTTTTGGAGCCTCGAACGCGATCTATCACACGCTGTATCCGGGAAACAGGGGCCTCATCCACCGTGTGGTCTCACTGAGCGGCACGGCACTGCCACCTTCGGGTGGTAAATCTTATGTGCGGAACTCTATTGAACCGGATGTGCTTGAGGAGATAGGCTGTCAGCGGGCGTCAGATGCAGAAATAATGAGCTGCCTTCGAGGAAAGAGTCTAACCGACATATTTAACGCCTTAGACGAAAAGTCGTTCACGTTTAGACCCTCAGTTGACGGCACGTTCCTGCGCTCTGATCCGGAAGTCATGATGTCCGACCAGGCGAAGGTTGACAACTCAACAGAGGAGCTTGGATTCCTGAACGTAGATCTGTTACTTGGCCTGAACAACATGGAGGGCGGGACTCATGTTGCGCTGCTGTGGGCGGAGCGTTTGAACATTACGGACAATAAGTTCAATGTTAGCAGGGCGTACATACGGGAGATCTTAGTTCCCATGGTTATAAACTTGACTTACGGTAGTAACATATCGCAATCTATTACGCAGACCGTTAACTTTCAATACAACGACTTTACGGGCGCCGACGATCCCCAGCGTCTACGGCAGCGCGTAGTGGATCTCTTTACGGATGTGGACGTCGCGGCGCCGCTGGTTCGAACCGCAAACCTTCACGCATTGCTTGGGCAAGGCAGCACCTACCTTTACCAGTTTTCGGAGCCTTTGAATCTTACGCAGGCGCCTGTTTGGTTGTCGGGGGCCAACCGCGCCGACGACGTCCACTTCCTGTTTGGATTTAGTGAGCGAGGTATGCAGTTTGTAAACCACTTGACGGGATTCACGCCGACCGTGGAACAGAGGGCTCTGTCAACAAGGCTCATCAAAATGATCGCACATTTTGCGAGAACTGGGTATGTATGATGCTTAATTGTATGCGAACAGGTTTTGAAATCACTTTTAAGAAATGACATGTTATTTTGTATTCAAAATATAACTACATAAACGTTTTCCACATTTTAAGTCATTTTCGTCAAGAATAACAGTTCTCATCGTGGCGTATGTGTTTTTAATACAAAACTACCGAACTGCTGTTAACATGTTTAATACAAACACTACCGAACTATTGACTTATTGTTGATGTGTTTTATACATACATTAACGAACTGTTGTTGACTCGTATTGTCAGGATGACTGTATTCGGTCTCCGTGCCAACACAAATATTAATCTAGTCATAATAGCATGATAAAATGCTCTGTTTCTTATGAATCTGTTACCAGGGTGCGGGGTCACGTGACTTTGTTGGGTTTTCCCAATTAAACGTTATTGAATGTAACACACCGATAAGTGATGTTTATTCCAAATAACTTTTTAAAACAATTTTTCTAAAGAATTTGAACTAGTGCATATGGAATGAGTGATGTATTGGACGTCATCATTGATGACGTTCAATCGAACGAATGATAAAGGGGGCTAAAATTCATTAAGCTCCTGGTTATAGCCGCGATTTGAGTTTCTTGAAAACTGGCCCAGCAGGTTTGCTGAAATTTGACATGTATATGGACAAGAATGCGATCTACCTGTTGGCGTTTTCGTCATATCTGGAAAAAAATCCAGTTTTTGATAAAATTACGAAAAAGTGGTGTTTTTTATTGCGCAATCGCTATAAAATGAGTTCTCGCCGGAAGCGTTAATAGCGTTAATAGCAACCCAAACACAATTCACCCCCAGGAGACAATTCACGCGATATACACTTCAAATTTGATTTTAATTAATACATATTGCGATTGTATTCCCAAATTAATAAATAAGTTCATATTGCGTTTAACATACGAAGCTGAACCCGTTTAGAAAATATTAAAAAAACAAACAAAAACAAACAACAGTTAAATTTCATTGATGTAAATATGGTAACCTGATTACATATCCACTAGCGTACACATGAAAAATAGTTCGCAAGTAAACAACAAACAATCAAATTTAAAGGCAAATAAGTTAACAAAATATATATAATAAATCCGAGAAATCGATACTTAAAACTACCATTTTTGCACTAAAAACATTTTTGAGAGTCATTAAAACACATAATTTCGGAAGTATACAACCAACAATCAAAATGGCTGCCAATGAACGTTCGAAAAGAACGCGAGAAATTATTTACAAAATAACATCATCAAAATAATTAAAGTGAACGCTACTTCGCCGTTTTTTAGATAAGTATACGATCTATTGAAAAACACTAGCATTTGACATAAACACACCCGTGGATATGGAAATAGACATCACGCGGCTCCCGCATTTTGCGCTGTGTACGGTTGTTCAGAAAACTTGGTAAGTGTCATTGTGTTCTTGAATTTGTCCGATGAGTTTAATTTTATATACCATTACCATACGAGAAAGTTTTCAAACACATTTATTTCTTACGAAACTTACCTTGAAAAATAAACAACACAAATATTAGTGGCACGAACTGATAGTGGAACGAAACGACAATCAACCGTTAAAGTTCAAGGGCAGCCATAATTTGAATGGAAATACATGTGTTGAATATTGGATAAATTAATTGTTTTGCCGTTAAAAGGGTAAGTTTTTTTGGTTTGCTTTGCTTATTTTTTTATCAAAACACAAGTTTTATAGTTTGATTTCTGTACAACAGTTCAGTTAACGTTATATCTTGAATTTATAAATATCGAAATAGATGTCGGAGTTTGCACATTTCGGACGTTGCTATGCAAGTTAGTTCTCGATAGAATATACTGTTTTACCTTTTCGCATACAGTTGTGCAGCTGTTTTTCCATGTAATGATGCAATGTTTTACGTCTGGAATACCCCCTCGATGATTATAAATCATTAACTTCTCAAATTATAAGCATCGTCAACTTGACAAAGTTCTGTCAAGATTTAATATTTTTATTTAATTAATAATTAGTAGAATATGTAAAGCTGAGTAACATTAATTCAGGCTGATGTCTGATTAGGGCAGTGGTTCACCTGATTCTCTCATAGGTTGACCACACCTTAATTTATATCAGTACAAAAACAAATAGCTTGTAATTATAATTGATAAATGTGAATGTTTAATTTATTTGTTTGCAACAATTTGGAACCTTTTGGTTTGAGCATTGTAAGCCTAGTGTATAATTGCCCCTTTGTTCAGCACACATGAATTGATATGAAATACAGCTATATCTCGTGTGGCGTATTTTCATTTAAACTCTGGATTTTAATGACTACAAGTCAGTCGTGCAGTTAAATATGTTTTTAAGCATAGAAAGAATCCAATATTATTTTGGATTTTGTGTTTGCCATGCATATTGTATTGATTGTATTTTTGTCATGCATAATTTAATCTTCCATAAGAATAAAATAACTCGCTGCGTCAAAATTTCGGTTTCCTTAATCATGTTTTAGGTAAGAATGGTTAGCATTTGATACACAAATTAAAAAAAAATAGTGTGGTTTTTAATAAATTTTGACAAAGAGAAGGATGACCAAAATTGGAGGTTCATATCTTTGTAACTTTATTGTTTTAAGCAAAGGATTAAAGTTAAAATTGATGTAAATGTAAGCGTGTCGTTAATACTAAATTTAGTTTTTTTATGACTCCTTCGCTTCTGTATATACAATGTATACACTACGTGACCCGTGATTGTTGCCTAATTTGCGGAGTCAAGGCGGACAGTTTGCTTTTTGAGTGGAAAATCACCGCGATTTCACGTGATTCGTCACTCTGCCGTCGCGCGAGAGCAAGATAATCTTCGCCCTGATTCCCCTCAGTTTTGCAGTGATTCGCCGTGATTGCAGTGGATATCTGTGACATCGATGATTCAGCAATTCATGCATATAAACCGAATTGTATCGATAACTGTATACATAACGCTTTTCTAATGTTCACAATTATCAAATAATCCAACATAATTACAACTTCACTTACGAAAAAAATAATCTTAAACATTTATGTTGGTAAATATGCTTGAGAATTTCATTAACACAACCATATGACTACGCCATTTTTCAGAAGTGTAAAGAGTACAGTGCATAATGTGGGACGAGCGTATTTAAAAAGCTTATATCATATTTCTCGTAAATTACCAAATTATTAGTTTTGTCTAAATCAAATACCATGTATAGAGAAACAAGGTATTTATAACCGACCAATGACGAAACACTATGCAACTTTCAATTTAGACAGTGCTACATGTATATGGCAACAATATGGAATTTGAAAAGTGGTAGTGTATTCGGGCCTGGAATATAATTAAATAATGTTTACATGTTATGTTCAATAATTATTGCATGATCATTCTGCGCTGTTATATTAATTTGGAGCCGTTAAAGCTTCCGACATTACTTCATCAAATTCATGTCGGAACGGGAGTATTTTAGCTAATACGCCCATTGTATACAACAACAACAAAAGCTTTATTATTGCAATGTATAATGTAAATGTATACATATATGTTACCTGTACATGCGGTGATGCGAGAATTGCAGCAAAAATCACGGGTCGCGTAGTGTAGTATGAAATACATATCTCGTGTAACATAATTTCATGTAAACTCTGGACTTTAATGATGACAAGTTGGATGTACGGTTTCCTATATTGTGTTTAAGGTCAGAATGGTTAGCATTTAATACTTTTATTATTAAAAAATAATGTGGTTTTAAATAATTTATGAGAAAGGGAAGGAAGAACAGAAAATGGAAGTTCATATCATTGTAACTTTATTGTTTAAAGCATTGGGTTAAAGTTAAAATTGAGGTAAGCGTGTTGTTAATAATAAATTAAGTTTTTTATGACTCCTTCGCTCTTGTAAAGTATGAAATACGTATCTCGTGTATCGTAAATTCTTTTAAACTCTGGATTTTGTGATCGCCTTTTGTCTGTCGTCTGTTGTTAGTCGTCAACATTTACCTTGTTAACACCTAAGAATGTAATGTATTGCAGATTCAGAGATGTCTGTTCTGTTTTGAAGGTCATGTGAAAAATAAACTTATGGGCTGTTTGCATATTTTAATAACATATAAATATTGTTCAAATCTATGTGTTGATAGATTTAAAATAGCTAACTTTCCTCTTACATGCCCTTGTATTTCAAGATAGAATACTTTCCTTCACAGAGGAAAGAGGTCTGAGTTTGAATCTCAGTGGGGGCTTTAGAGGATGATTTATTTTTAGAAAAATGATTATATTTGCTCAACTTTGTAAATGACTTAAAGCCACACACCTAAAAATTAACTGCATGGCATAGTAAATTTATGTATAAATAATTAACATATTTTTATCTTTGCCATTTAGAATATATCTGGTGATTACAAGGTAGAAATCAATCTTTTTTGCGCTTTAAAACTTAAAAATAATTGCATTTGTCGAAATAGACGTATATGTCTACAAATCCTACTTTCGGTTTAAAAGCGGTACCATTTAAACAATAATATATTACTTTCTAACTAGGCTATAGATTTAATTTTACTTATGCCAATTAGAATATACACATGTAAGGCTATAGATTTAATGACAATTTTGCACACCTTCAAATTGCATCTTTATGTATTGATTAACATGTATTTCATTTCAAAGTGTGTGGCTTTAACCAAATAACTTTGAAAATTTCTTTTAAAGAATGAGGTTTCTGAAAATTCAATCATTGAAGAAACATTTATAATTTGAGGGTACAATAAGACAGCAAACTAAGAAAAGACATCCATTTGAGTTTTTTTATCAATTGAATATGCAAAGAAGAAATTAAATATCAGCAATACAAAAGCCTGTAATATGTGCAGCGTGTGGTTTTTCTATCTATCTATGTATGCTCAGTCAAATTCAAACTAGGCAAATATTTACTGGACAGAAGGTCCTGTAAAATGGGAAAAAATACAGGACCTGCTCTTTTTTTATAGGATCTACTGGCTACAGAATATAATAGTTAGTAAAATAACTTGGTTTCATTGCCGGGATAAAGGTGTTTATGATATAAAATGATAAAATTATTGAATAGGTATTAATTTTAAGGTCACACATTTGTATCTGACGTTAAATAATAATACACGCCATACATGGTACTAGTCTTGTTTAGAAAAAATAAATAATTTAATGCTGAACGCATGTTAACAGTTAATATAAACAGGAATCTCTTCTTTGTAATATCTTAAGAACAATTTCCAAAACAAAAGTACTTTATACTTTTTTAACTAAGCTAATAAATTTGCTTAGCGCGCATGTCAGGTATGAGTCTGGTCAATACAGCCAAAACTTACAACGGCCTCGATAAATGACAACCGGCCTGTTTCACGCGTGGACATTGATAGCCAAGATAATAACGGTTTGAATTACAATGATCATTATTATACATTACTATTGCTATTAAAACCACACAAATTGATATCTGCGTCATTTAAATTTTTATAATCAGATTTATGATTATCTTGTTAAGCGACTAGGCCGTCATGGATTTGGACCGTCCTGACCCGCACTTGTAAGATGCACATAAATAGACCAATCAGGTGCCCTCGGAAAATTCCATCAGCAGAAAGAGCGTTGGTATGGAAAAGCACATGTATAAAGACGCTATTGCTATTTTTGCACCTCAGAAAACTTTCAGAGCCATAAACAAACCTATGAATTTGTTTTTGTTTTTTTTACCGGACAATCAGTCCTGTAAATTTGACAGACAGGCCGGACCTTACACAATTTTACAGGACGTGTCCGTCGGTACGGCCATGTTTGGCCAAGACTGTATACTGTCTAACTCCCCTTTCGGGTATTATTGACAGGTAAAAGATATGACAGAATACTCTGTAAGTATAATTGTGCACTCAAATTTTTTATGACAAGTTGAATTATTAGTATTGTATATACCATTTCCATGCGATAAATTTTAGAAACCCATTTATTTCTCACAAACTGGGGTTGAAAAGTAAACAACAACGGGGTTTGATTTACATTCATGAGTTTTTTGGGGTGTTTAATACATGTATAGTCATTCAAATTACTAATGTTTGATAAGGTTTTATTAATTTGGGTATAGTTAAAAATGTTCTGTCGGTTTAAAACCATGGCCGTTGAGGGCGTAGCAGTTTTCCTTATATGGGCCAATGGCTATAGTAAAATCTTGTTACCACTCTAGAAATCACATTTACTGTGCATCCTTCAAGAAACTTGGTCAGGTCATTTGTTCTTATGATGTCTTGGCTGAATTTGAAAAACTGTTTCGCTTTCTTTAATTTATTCTCAAATCTTAATGAAGTTTGGTCAGAAGATTTGTATAAATTAAATCTCAGCCAAGTTTGACACTGGGTCATTTGAGCTAACAAAATTGGTTAATATATTAAATAAACAAAATGCATGTTTATACCACAGAAGTCACACTGTTAGTCTAATCTTCATCAACATCGGTATGCATATTTAACTTCAAAATAAATATTGGACCAGGGATTTCAATAGAAGCAGAATCCTGCGTTTTGACGCGAGCAAATTAAAAATGACTCATTTTTGACGCAACCCTTTTTTCTGCCGTGCGTCATTTTGACGCATCGAAAATTTAACCCGTGTGTCAGTCAGTTAACCTCTCCAGTTCCATGGTAATAAATCCCCCTGTGCTCCTAATCAAAATTAATGTTTCAGTATTTGAAACTCGGTCTATAATCGAGGGAATGGAGGTCTACCCCGGGCGTTGTTTTTTTATACTCACAAGTCATAATACTACACATAAACATTAAGAAAACACATTTTCTCAATTAGATATAAATTACCCGAGTAGAATTAAATTGCTACGTCTGACCTTTGACATTGTAAATGGCGGACGTATTGTAAATTAACATTAAACCCGCGTTCAATTAAAAAATGGCGATTCAAACAACAACAACAAATCAAATTACAAGTAATGGTGATTCAATAATGGAGATAGCATTAACTGGATTTAACAAACATTAAATAAGGTTTGTTAAACCAGATAACAACAAGGAAATTTTGGATTATTAAAGTTAAACTACTACTGGTAAGGCATTCTTAAGTGTATATATTTCCGACGTGTATAGTATTCGGATAAACAGTAATAGATAAACTAGATGTTCCATGCATTAAGATTGTGTTTTTGTACAAAAGCTATCATAGGGATGATGATAATATAAGTTTTATAACAAGATAAATATGTGATGAAAAGGTGCTACAGGTACATATCTTAAATTACTTAAATGTGTTATGATAAAGTAGATTTTAATGAGCATTTATTGTTTTAACAAATAAACATAGTATAGTGATAGAAATAATAAAAGTTGTAAAATGAACATGTTTTGTTTTTGAAAAACTTAAAGTCGATATTGTTCGCACAAATTATTGATATTTTGTCCTTATCTTTGTGTACCAATTCATTAAAATATGTTGTGTTATGTATCATGGTATTTTTATTTAATAACGCAGTATAACTTTTTTAGATATTGTGTAACTCTTGGAGCATGTTTTATCTAAAAAAAATTGAATAATACAGACAAAAACACAATTAACGCGCTTCAAAATTGACCCCAGAATTTTTCAATTTGACTCCTCAAAATTTCAGTCCAGGGGTCATTGACTCCTGGTTTTTATGGAATGAGTGCTCTATTGACGTCATCATTTGAGGACGTTCAATTGAACAAATGATAATGGCGACTAAAATTCGATAAGCTCCAGCGTATAGCAGCGATTTGAGAGTGTTGAAACTGGCCCGACACTTGTGCTGAAATTTCTCATGTATATGGCGTTTTCGTCATATCTGGGAAAAATCCAGTTTTTGATAAAATGACGAAAAAGTGGTGTTTTTTATTGCGCAATCGCTTTAAACACGTGGATAAGCCGGAAGTACATGTAGTGTTAATAGCAACCCCAAGATAATTCACCCCCACAAGACGATTCACCCGCTAGACAATTCAAAATTGATTTTAAATATAAACAAATTCGTACCAATAATATTTCGTACCCATATTTTTTTCGTACCTATTTTTTTGTACCCATTTTTTTCGTCCTCAAATTTTTTTATACCCAAATTTTTTTTTCGTACCCATTTTGTTCGTACCCAATTTTTTTTGTACCCTAATTTGTTCGTACCCAATTCTTTTTTTCGTCCCCTTTTTTTCGAACCCAAATGTTTTTTGTACTCAATTTTTTTCGTACCCAAATATTTTTTGTACCCAATTTTTTTGTACCCATTTTTTTTTGTACCCCTTTTTTTCATACCCAAATGTTTTTCGTACCCAAATTTGTTCGTACCCAAAAAAAATTCGTACCCATTTTTTTCGTACTCAAATTTGTTTCGTACCCATTTTTTCGTACCAAATGTTTTCCGTTCCCAATTTTTGTCGTACCCAAATTTTTTTTTCGTACCCATTTTTTTCGTACCCAAATGTTTTTCGTACCCAAATTTGTTCGTACCCAATTTTTTTTCGAACTCATTTTTTTCGTACCCAAATGTTTTTCGTACCCAAATTTGTTCGTACCCAAATTTTATTTCGTACCCATCTTCTTCGTACCCAAATGTTTGCGTACCCAAATTTTGTTTCGTACCCATTTTTTTCGTACCCAAATTTGTTTCGTACTCAAACTTTTATTCGTACCCATTTTTTTCGTACCCAAATAGTTTTTTCGTACCCTAATTTTGTTCGTTCCCTATATTTTTCGTATTCTAATTTGTTTTCGTATTCAAATTGTTTTTTTTCCTACCCACATTTTTTTCATACCCATTTTTTTTCGTACACAAAGTTGTTCGTACCCAAATTTTGTTTGTACCCATTTGTTCGTAGTCAAATTTTTTTCGTACCCGAATTTTTTCGTACCTAATTTTTTAATTGGTACCCATTTTTTCGTACCTAAATAGTTTTTCGTACCCTTATTTTGTTTGTACCCTTTTTTTTGACTCAAATTTGTTTTCGTGCTCAAATTTGTTTTTTTTTCATACCCACATATTTTTTCGTACCAATTTTTTTTTCAATTTGATTTGATATCTCCACTCATTCCATCCCGCGAAACCCTTAAGGTGTCGCAACTCTATATGGAATGAGTGATGTATTGGACGTCATCATTGATGACGTTCAATCGAACGAATGATAAAGGGGGCTAAGTTTCGTTAAGCTGAGGCAAATCACTGCGATTTGAGTTTCTTGAAAACTGGCCGAACACGTTTGCTAAAATTTGACATGTATATGGACCAGAATGCGATCTACTTGTTGGCGTAGGCGTTATACCTGGCAAAAATCAAGTTTTCGAGTATTTTGTGTTTAAATACTTTTATGGGAAAGGGCACGCGCACAGATAAACATTGTGACGTCACTTCACAAACAGCGTTAGACATCCGCCATCTTGTAACGCGACAAAGAAACTCAGTGTTATTAGTTCAATAAGCACAGAAAATATGATTGTGTTTAATTATCATTAATACAAATGTCTATATTTTGTGCAGCGGATGTTTATTCAGACGGATACGACAGAATTACGTAAGTATCATTGTGTACTTTACAGTAGATTTTACTACGGAAGAAATTTATTATATCTCACTCAGTCACTGACAAAATGAGCTTGACACATAAACAACAACCGGATCGGATTTACATCCACATAATATTGTGCGAATCCGATGCAATTCAAATTACTAATGTTTGATAACGTTTGATGAATTCGTTATATCAATATGCATTAACTTTCAAGGGGAATAATTATAATTGAAATGTGCGATTCAATGACAGTATTATATTGGGATAATTAGTCGTTTAGCCGTAACAGATAAGTATTTAGTTTGTTGTGTTTCATTTTCAACATAGTTTTACCGTTTTTTACTTAAAGTAAAACAGTTCAGTCGTCATTATATCTTGAATTTTAAATATTGAAATACATGTCGGATATTTCATATTTTCGGACGTTGCTGCGTAAGCTAGTTGTCAACATAATTATTAAGATACATATTTACCTTTTACCATACAATTGTGCAGCTGTTGTCTACTTAATGACGCGCTGTTTAATGTCTATAATGTTTTTCTGCCCGTGATGATAATAAGTCTTTAAATCAACAAACCTCAGCAATGTCAATGGTCTGTCAACATTAGAAAATTATTAGCTAAAGAAACTTCAGCGTACAATTTATATGGTATTGACATACCTGTTCTCTGAGGCCAACTCTGTATCTAAAGTCAACCAGAGTCGTAACATATTTATGTCACGCAATAAATCAAAGAATACTCATTTTCTTGGATACATTACTACATATATTGGTGAATGAATATAAATTACTGCATCGAGGAATATTTTAAGGTTTAAATGTTTCAAATGCATCTAACAATAGATGAAAATAACTCTCATCAGTCTGAAATTCACAATTTTGAAGCCATTGTCGCTTTGTCCAAGACTAGTTTTCATTTGGATACTGTCGGATCATCCTTGACATCTTTTGCTGATATTGTAAACAATAAAACATTACCTTTGTTTTCTGAAATCTATTATTTGTGATTAACAACAAACGTCTGGTGGATTATAAAACTGATTTCAGTGTGAATCGGGTAGTTTTAAATATTTACTTTGAGTTTGTATTTACACTACAATTTGTTAACAAAACAAGCCAGAATATTCTAAAATACCGGGAAATGTCATTCTGAATTTGAAAACACTTGAGCACATGGTATACAAATACAAATTTTATTTTAAGTCAGTTTGTACATAACAAGTATAACATTAGCGATGTATCGCTATTGACTGACATATGGTATGTTACTAAAAGTAGAAATACCGTGAAATCTCGGGAGATTTGCATTTCAAGAAAGTCTGACACATCGCTGTTTTTCTCGATATGAAAGAGCAGAATAGATAAATTTTAAATGTTTAAGATAGTATTTTGTGAAAGAATGTATCGGTTAAATGTGAAAAATGTCAATCTTTCCAATCAAGACGTGATTGATTTGGGCCAATAACTGCATTTAAAACCTGTTTTGGACCGGTCTTTGTTAACTGTCAACTTTTCGGGATTTTCTGGTTGACTCTCCTAATGGGGTTGGTCCATAACTATTAAGTCGCGCCAGTAGTCATAGTATAAGCAACATTGAAGCCTAATATGCATTCATCTATTATTACATAAAAATGATGATTTTTTTCTTACTTGGTAACTGGCGACACACATTTTCAATTCTATTTCATTAAATTTGGCATATATATTAATAAAAATGGCATCGTATGAACATGTCGTCATAGAAAAAAGGACCATTGAAGCCTAATATGCATTCATCTATTATTATTTGGGAACAAATAATTTTAACGTGTGAAGACCCTACATAAAAATGCTAATTTTGTTCTTACTTGGTACCTGGCGACACACATTTTCAAGTCTATTTTATTAAATTTGGCATAGATATTTATAGAAATGGTATCGTATGAACCATTAGTCGTAGTATAAGCAATATTGAAGCCTAATATGCATTAATCTATTATTATTTGGGCACAAATAATTTTTCTGTGTGAAGACCCTACATAAAAATGCTGTTTTTTTCTTACTTGGTACCTGGCGACACACATTTTCAAGTCTATTTCATTAAATTTGGCATAGATATTTATAAAATTGGCATCGTATGAACCAGTAGTCATAGTATAAGCAACATTGAAGCCTAATATGCATTCATCTATTATAATTTGGGCACAAATAATTTTACCGTGTGAAGACCCTACATAAAAATGCTGATTTTTCTCTTACTTGGTACCTGGCGACACACATTTTCAAGTCTATTTCATTAAATTTGGCATAGATATTTTTAAAAATAGCATCGTATGAACCAGTAGTCATGGTATAAGCAACATTGAAGCCTAATATGCATTCATCTATTATTATTTTGGGCACAAATAATTTTACCATGTGAAGACCCTACATAAAAATGCTGATTTTTTTCTTACTTGGTAACTGGCAACACACATTTTCAATTCTATTTCATTAAATTTGGCATATATATTAATAAAAATGGCATCGTATGAACATGTCGTCATAGTAAAAGCAACATTATAGCCTAATATGCATTCATCTATTATTATTTGGGAACAAATAATTTTACCGTGTGAAGACCCTACATAAAAATGCTGTTTTTTTTCTTACTTGGTACCTGGCGACACACATTTTCAAGTCTATTTCATTAAATTTGGCATAGATATTTATAAAATTGGCATCGTATGAACCAGTAGTCATAGTATAAGCAACATTGAAGCCTAATATGCATTTATCTATTATTATTTGGGCACAAATAATTTTACCGTGTGAAGACCCTACATAAAAATGCTGATTTTTCTCTTACTTGGTACCTGGCGACACACATTTTCAAGTCTATTTCATTAAATTTGGCATAGATATTTTTAAAAATAGCATCGTATGAACCAGTAGTCATGGTATAAGCAACATTGAAGCCTAATATGCATTCATCTATTATTATTTTGGGCACAAATAATTTTACCATGTGAAGACCCTACATAAAAATGCTGATTTTTTTCTTACTTGGTAACTGGCAACACACATTTTCAATTCTATTTCATTAAATTTGGCATATATATTAATAAAAATGGCATCGTATGAACATGTCGTCATAGTAAAAGCAACATTAAAGCCTAATATGCATTCATCTATTATTATTTGGGAACAAATAATTTTACCGTGTGAAGACCCTACATAAAAATGCTAATTTTGTTCTTACTTGGTACCTGGCGACACACATTTTCAAGTCTATTTTATTAAATTTGGCATAGATATTTATAAAAATGGTATCGTATGAACCATTAGTCATAGTATAAGCAATATTGAAGCCTAATATGCATTCATCTATTATTATTTGGGCACAAATAATTTTACTGTGTGAAGACCCTACATAAAAATGCTGTTTTTTTTCTTACTTGGTACCTGGCGACACACATTTTCAAGTCTATTTCATTAAATTTGGCATAGATATTTATTAAATTGGCATCGTATGAACCAGTAGTCATAGTATAAGCAACATTGAAGCCTAATATGCATTCATCTATTATTATTTGGGCACAAATAATTTTACCGTGTGAAGACCCTACATAAAAATGCTGTTTTTTTTTCTTACTTGGTACCTGGCGACACACATTTTCAAGTCTATTTCATTAAATTTGGCATAGATATTTATAAAATTGGCATCGTATGAACCAGTAGTCATAGTATAAGCAACATTGAAGCCTAATATGCATTCATCTATTATTATTTGGGCACAAATAATTTTACCGTGTGAAGACCCTACATAAAAATGCTGATTTTTCTCTTACTTGGTACCTGGCGACACACAAAGAAAACAAGAAATAGGTCGAAATTATGATCCTGGACGTTTTATTTTCCATCAGGGAAAAGTCAGGGAATTTTGTTCATACAAAAAGCTGGGAACCCTGTAATAATGCAATCTAGAGGCATGAAATGCATTTTTCTATTATGATATGTCCACAAATTATTTCACTAATTGATGACAAAGCTTGAATATGAGGATTTGTTGAATATTTCATGCTAACCAACATACATTTTTAGTTGTATATCAGGATTCAATTCCTATACCTTAGTGAAAATGGCATCGGAAGAACATTTGTTCATTGTACTATATGGAATGAAACATTATATCTATCCATCTTATAGTTTATTGCAGTTTCAGTAATATTCTGTCTATAAATGATTTCAACATGATATAATTATAAATCATTGCTAGCAAATGTGTATATATGAAAAAAAAAAAAATAGACAGTTTATTTTTCCCCATTTATGTATATATATCTATGTATACATCTTTTGTTGTAAACAGTTATGCGACATGTGTCAGAAACGCCCAGTACACATATATGGACAGAATAATTTTTTCACTTACCGGTATGTGGGTGTATGTTGGCTCCACTTCACAAGATACAGTCATTGTAGTTTAATTGAAAAACGCATCTTACAATGTAAGATGAGTTCTGGGTTCAAGCCCCAGCAGTGGCCTATCATGTGTGATATACAGAGCCATTATGATTAAATATACACAGTTATCTTTTTATGTCCCCCACTATAGTAGTGGGGGACATATTGTTTTTGCCCTGTCTGTTGGTTGGTCTGTCTGTCTGTCTGTCTGTCTGTCTGTTTGCGCCAACTTAAACATTTTGCAATAACTTTTGCTATATTGAAGATAGCAACTTCATATTTGGCATGCATGTGTATCTCATGAAGCTGCACATTTTGAGTGGTGAAAGGTTAAGGTCATCCTTCAAGGTCAGAGGTCAAATATATGTGGCCAAAATCGCTCATTTTATAAATACTTTTGCAATATTGAATATAGCAACTTGATATTTGGCATGCATGTGTATCTCATGGAGCTGCACATTTTGAGTGGTGAAAGGTCAAGGTCATCCTTCAAGGTCAGAGGTCAAATATATGTGGCCCAAATCGCTTATTTTATGAATACATGTACTTTTGCGATATTGAAGATAGCAACTTCATATTTGGCATGCATTTGTATCTCATGGAGCTGCACATTTTGAGTGGTGAAAGGTCAAGGTCATTCTTCAAGGTCAGAGGTCAAATATATGTGGCCCAAATCGCTTATTTTATGAATACTTTTGCGATATTGAAGATAGCAACTTGATATTTGGAATGCATATGTATCTCATGGAGCTGCACAGTTTTAAACAATACAATTAAATATAAGGAATAATGTTAAAGGGGCATTGCTGCTTAGCCATTTTTGGGATGTTATTGTGATTTTTGGCCAAATTTGACACTGAATAACACGGTTTATATACATCCCAAGCATAAATGCTTCTAAATTTGTAAAAAAAACAAGTCGAAGTGTGCAGAATATTAAAAATTTGCAACTTTCTGATGTCTAAAGGTCATTAAATGCCACTTAAAGTTTACATGTTTTGTACAAAAGACCCATTTTGTGCTGTCCATCATTGGTTAATGTTTTACGCTTCAGGTCCAAAAACGCTCATTCTGTAGCTTGTTTGGACTATATTCTATAATGTGGCCACGTTTCAGCAGATTCGGCCCAGTGGTTCTGATTTTATACGCCGTGCCTAGCTTTTATTAGTCCACTACCGGTTTCACCGGAGGGGACTTATGGTTTGCACTCTGTGTGTCCGTCAGTTAGTCAGTCAGTCAGTCTGTCACACTTTTCTGAATCCTGCGATAACTTTAAAAGTTCTTAATATTTTTTCATGAAACTTGAAACATGGATAGATGGCAATAAGGACATTATGCACGTGATTTCATTTTGTTCCTACGTCAAAAATTCTGGTTTCTATGGCAATAAATAAAAACATAAAATAAATTCTGACAATGGTGGAGCCGGTAGGGGACAAATTTGCTTGACAATTATGAGTCTTGTTGAGTATTACTCACTGACTTATGCATATGCACTCGGCTGTTTTAGGAGAATACCTGAGGTATTGTCATAGCCAGCTCATCGTGTCGTGTCGTGTCTTTTCGCTGTCCGGCGTCCGCCATGCTAAAACCTTAACATTGACCCATTGTACCCACAATTTTCGTACCCACATTTTTTTTCGTAACCAAAATGTTCGTACCCACATTTGTTTAGACCCAAAATTTTCGAACCCACATTTTTTTAGTTCCCACTCATTCCATCCCGCGAAACCCTTAAGGTGTCGCAACTCTAGTATTCCAATGATTTTATGAGTTGTCTATACAGGTCTGTAAAACTTCCATTTTATCGATATGGAATGAGTGATGTATTGGACGTCATCATTGATGACGTTCATTCGAACGAATGATAAAGGGGGCTAAGTTTCGTTAAGTTGAGGCATATAGTCGCGATTTGTGCTTCTTGAAAACTGGCCTAGCACGTTTGCTGAAATTTGACATGTATATGTACCAGAATGCGATCTACCTGTTGGCGTAGGCGTTATACCTGGGAAAAATCAAGTTTTTTGATTAAATCACGAAAAAGTTTCGCAAGTTTTACATAACCGGAATTACAAAATGCTCTATGTGGATATACCGAAACCCTACCGAAATCCCCGAAATCAAACTTTGATAAAAACAATGTTTCATTAGTGATTTCAGCGTATTTCGCAACGATCTATATTAAAATACGCAGTTTTTCAATACACAATCAATATTAATGGGGATTTCGTGGGATCTCGTGGATTTCTGAGGATTTTGGTAATTACGGGAAATTCGGTATTTCTTCACACCCGTCAAAATGGTCGACTTCGTCAGAATGAACGCTTAGAAAGTATTTACAAAAAAACATCATCTCAAACGATGTAAAGTGAACGCTACTTATCTGTTTTGTAGATAAGTATACGATCCATTGGAAAACACTAACATTTGACATAAAAAAATGCCAGTGGATATGGAAATCTTCATCGTTGGAAATAGCAGACGGCGTCGACCAATGGCGAAAAGAACGCGAGAAAGTATTAACAAAATAACATAATTAAAAATGATGTAAAGTGAACGCTAATTCGCTGTTTTGTAGATAAGTATACGATCTATTGAAAACCATAACATTTGACATAAAACACCCGTGGATATGCAAATCTTCTGCGTACCAAATACGAAATAGCAGACATCATGCGGCGTCTAATCTGAGTCTACGCTGTTTGCCAAGGCCGATAGTATAATGAATGGAAATGCACAAACTCAGCAACTGGCAAGCATATATGCATTAGTAGATTGTTTCGTGATTATTTAGAAACGACTACATAATTCTTTTGGTTCAGCCAGTGCAACTTAACAGAAATAAGTATAATAGTTTCTACACCTGACAACAATGTGCCAACTTTATACAAGGTAAGTTGTTTACATTATTTAAAATATTTCAAGCTTACAGTATACAACAATAAACAGCTGGTACAATGTAATGTCATCGTTTTAATTTTAATAAGCCCGTGGTTAATTACCCTTTTTAATCTTATGGTTCAATGCATCTCTAACACCTTCAATTGACATTCTCGGCTCGGGTACTACTTACCGGTACATGTACCCCGGGTACTCTTAACTTTACTTACATGTAGCCCGGGTACGGTAAAGAAACTTAAACATACCCGCAAATATTAGATTGTATCCGAGTTGTATATCTGCCAAAAATCCGATGTCGTTAAACATGCTAGCGATTAAAGTAAAACAATATTGTTTACCTTAAAGAAACTTCTCTTTAAAAAAAATCTGCATCAACATGCTTTTTAGTATGAGTGTTGAGAGGACGCCGTAGGAATAATAAAGTAATCAAGAATACGTCTCTGTTTCTGCTTTTATTTCCTTCATGTATAATGACGATAAGGATTGACGACTAACATTGACGGCAATGATAACAAGCATTGAAAACTAACACTAACGACAAGGATTGGCGTCTAGATGTAACATTGACGATTCTCTACAATAAATGAAATTAACAATAAAGAATGAATAATACGATTATAGTACAACAGATCTGCTATTCGAAGTATAATATGATAGCATACACTCATTAGAATAAAAGGTTTCATAAATAACAATTTGAAACATTTTCAATAAAATATCGAAATATCTTATACAATATTTATTACACAGCATGAATTATTTGTTAAAACATAATATAAATACCAAATATGGTGTTCCCCATTTAACGGACCTCGCAAACCAAAAAATGTTTCTTTAAAAAAATCTATGACGGTAAAAAGTGAACGTGCGACATCGCGGAAAATATACTTGACAACGTCATACAATGACGCGACTTTAAACAATTTAAGATTTTAAATTGAATCACATTAATGATTGTAAAAATGAGTTTTGATAATACATTGTATAAATGCCATTTAACAGAAAATTGACATAAATGTAAACATAATTAATTTTTACAAAATAGCCGACAACAACCGATTTAGTGTTAAAATTCCCGGGTATGTTTTAGTATATTTACCGTACCCAGGGTACGAGCCTTACTAACTGTATTATTATTATATCTCACCGACTACCTTTACCTTGTTGTGTTTCAACCTGAAATTTATGTAAAATCCGGCTTTCTTTACTTTTATTTTTCATTCATTTGATTACGCAATTGTTGACGTATCTCGTGGAAAATTATTTGAATCTTTGGATTTTAGTGACGACAAGCTGGAAGTGTCAATTTATTTTTTACAATGAATCTAAGATGTATTTAATTTTTGTGTGTTTGTCATGCATAGTTCAGTGTTTTCCAGAAAAATTTGAGTAGCCAGTTATATGGCCGGCAACTATGCAGTAAAACCAAAGCATTTGTGACATTTACTTGATATATTTGGGAAAAGTAGCCGGCATCAAGAGTTAATGTAACCGGCAAGATCGCTAGCAGCCGGTATTTAAAGAGAACACTGATAATAGTAAACTAAATCTCTACGACGGGATTACAGCTTTGTAAAATTGTTTTTTGGGTGATAATGGTTAGTAATTCATACTAATGTTATTAAAAAATATCGGCTTTAAATTTAATTTTGAGAATGGGATGGAAGAACAGGAAATGAAGAGCATACAGGGATGGAAATAAGTGGTTTACCGTGAACCCGGGGCAAGTAGATTTTGGCCTGGGCAACTCAATTTCAAAAGTTGGTAAACTTCTTTTTTTTAAAGCTTAAAACAATTCACTGCAATAAAAATTGAAAAACAATTGATCACCATGGATCAATACTAGTTAAATAACATTCATTATTTAGGAATAGGACATGATTCAATTCAGGCTCATAATAAAACATCATGCATTGAACATGTGTTGTCACCAAATGTATTTAATTATCTATTATTTTATTAAAAGAATGTATAATATTCACATGTTCATATTTCTGGGCTCGTTATTCTTTATCTGGGCAACCAAAATACTAAAGATGGTTGCCCACAATAGTAAACAGTTAGTTTCAATCCCTGGCATATCATTGTATCTCTATTGTTATAAGCATTGCATTAAAGTTGTGATTGAGGTTAGCCTGTTGTTTATGGTATATTTACATTTTAGCTTGACTGTTATATATGAAATATATATAGTCGAGCTATCCTACTCAACCCGGCGTCGGCGTGCGCATTGGAATGTTTGCGTACCACCTCAAATATATTTCCTATGTCCATTGACATATTGCTTTTATATTTTGCATACTTCATTACCGACATAACCCCAATCTATAAACAAGAGCAGACAACTCATTTACTGTATCAAGCATTTTAACAGAATTAGGCCCTTTTTCACTAAGAATAATATGCATATTATTGATAAATCTATGTTAAAGTTTGCATATGACCTCAAATATTTTTTATGTCACTTGACATATTGCGTTCATACACCATGTATTTTGCTTATTAACCAACATGACCCCAATGTATAAACAAGAGCAGATAACTGTATCAAGCATTTTGTAACAATTATGGCCTTTTTTTCACTTAGAATAAGCATATAATTGATAAATGTATTATTAAGTTTGCGTACCACCTTTAAATTGCCATAACTTGTTTATTATGCTCCCCCCCCAAATTTTTTAGGGGGAGCATATAGTCGCCGCTTCGTCTGTCCGTCGGTGCAAAAATTTGTTTCGTACCCAATTTTTTTTGTACCCAAATTTATATATGTACCCTTTTTTTTTCGTACCCAAATAGTTTTTTGTACCCTAATTTTTTCGTTCCCTATAGGTTTTCATAACCAAATTTTTTTTCGTACCCAATTTTTTTTTACACAAATTTGTTAGAACCCAAATTTCTTTGAACCCATTTGTTCGTACTCAAATTTTTTTCGTACCCAAATTCGTTTTGTTCCCAATTTTTTTTGTACCCAAATTTTTATTTGAACCTTTTTTTTCGTACCCAAATAGTTTTTCGTACCCTAATTTTTTTATAACCAATTTTTTTTTCGTACCCACATTTTTTTGTACCCAATTTTTTCGTACACAAATTTGTTCGTACCCAAATTTCTTCGTACCCATTTGTTCGTACTCATTTTTTTTTCGTACACAAATTTTTTCGTACCTTATTTTTTATTTGTACCCATTTTTTTCGTACCAAAATAGTTTTTTTCGTTCCCTTATTTTGTTTGTACCCTTTTTATCGTACTCAAATTTGTTTTCGTACCCAAATTTGTTTTTTTTTTCCTACCCACATATTTTTTCGTACCATTTTTTTATAGAAATAATCGATTTTCAATTTGATTTCATCTCTCCACTCATTCCATCACGCGAAACCCTTAAGGTGTCGCAACTCTAGTATGGAATGAGTGATGTATTGGACGTCATCATTGATGACGTTCATTCGAACGAATGATAAAGGGGGCTAAGTTTCGTTAAGTTGGTGCAAATCACTGCGATTTGGGTTTCTTGAAAACTGGCCTAGCACGTTTGCTGAAATTTGACATGTATATGGACAAGAATGCGATCTACCTGTTGGCGTAGGCGTTATACCTGGGAAAAATCAAGTTTTTTATTAAATCACGTAAAGATTTCGCAAGTTCTACATAACCGGAATACAAAATGCGGTATGTGAATATACCGAAGTCCCTACCGAAATCTCCGAAATCAAACTTTGATAAAAACAATGTTTCATTAGTGATTTCATTGTATTTCGCAACAATCTATATTAAAATACACAGTTTTTCGATAAATAATCAACATTAATGGGGATTTCGTGGGATCTCGGGGATTCCTGGGGAAATTTTGGTAATTACGGGAACTTCGGTATTTCTTCACACCCGTCAAAATGGCCGACTTCGTCAGAATGAACGCTTAGAAAGTATTTACAAAAAAAACATCATCACAAACGATGTTCAGTGAACCTGTTTTGTAGATAAGTATACGATCCATTGGAAAACACTAACATTTGACATAAAAAAACGCCAGTGCATATGGAAATCTTCATCGTTCGAAATAGCAGACGGCGTCAAGACTCAATGGCTGCTAATACATGTTCGAAAAGAACTCGAGAAAGTATTAACAAAATAACATTATTAAAATGATGTAAAGTGAACGCTAATTCGCTGTTTTGTAGATAAGTATACGATCTATTGAAAAACCATAACATTTGACACAAAAACACCCATGGATATGGAAATCTTTAGCGTAACGAAATAGCAGACAACACACGGCGTCTCATCTGGGTCTACGCTGTTTGCCAAGGCCGATAATATAATGAATGGAAATGCACAAACTCAGTAACTGGCAAGCATATATGCATTAGTAGGTTGTTTCGTGATTATTCAGAAACGACTACATAATTCTTTTGGTTCAGCCAGTGCAACTTAACAGAAATAAGTATAAAAAGTTTCTTCACCTGACAACAATGTTCCAACTTAATACAAGGTAAGTTGTTTACATTATTTAAAATATTGCAAGCTTACAGTACTCAACAATAAACAGCTGGTACAATGTAATGTCATCGTTTTAATTTTAATAAGCCCTTGGTAATTACCCTTTTTAATGTTATGGATCAATGCATCTCTAACACCTTCATGAAAATATACACCCTCAGTGCATGTTATCCCATACACCATCAATCACTTACTAAGGCTCGATTGTTCATTCTCGGCTCGGGTACTACTTACCGGTACATGTACCCCGGGTACTCTTAACTTTACTACATGTTCCCCGGGTACGGTAAATAAACTTAAACATACCCGCAAATATTAGATTGTATCCGAGTTGTATATCCGTAAAAAATCTGATGTTGTTAAACATGCTACAGATAACGTAAAACAATATTGTTTACCTTAAACAACCTTCTCTTTTAAAAAATCTGCATCAACATGCTTTTTAGTTTGAGTGTTGAGAGGACGCCGTAGGAATAAGCAAGTAATCAAGAATACGTCTCTGTTTCTGCTTTTATTTCCTTCATGTATAATGACGATAAGGATTGACAACTAACATTGACGACAATGATCACAAGCATTTACGACTAACACTGACAACAAGCATTGGCGACTAGATGTAACATTGACGATTCTCTACAATAAATGAAATTAACAATAAAAAATGAATAATAAGATTATAGTACAACAGATAGGCTTTTCAAAGTATAATATAATAGCATACACTCATTAGAATAAGAGGTTTCATAAATAACAATTTGAAACATTTTGAATCAATATCGAAATATCTTATACAATATTTATTACACAGCATGAATTAATTGTTAAAAACATAATATAAATACCGAATATGGTGTTCCCCATTTAACGGACCTTGCAAACCAAATAATGTTTCTTTTAAAAAATCTATGACGGCAAAAAGTGAACGTGCGATGTTGTGGAAAATATTATACTTGACGACGTCATACAATGACGCGACTTTAAAGAATTTAAGATTTAAAATTAAATCACATTATTGATTTTAACAATGAGTTTTGATAATATAAATGCCATTGAACAGAAAATTGACATAAATGTAAACATAATTAATATTTACAAAATACCCGACAACAACCGATTTAGTGTTAAAATTCCTGGGTACGTTTTAGTATATTTACCGTACCCAGGGTACGAGCCTTACTAACTGTATTATTATTATATCTCACCGACTACAAGTTACCTTTTCCTTGTTGTGTTTATCAACTTGGAATTTATGTAAAATCCGGCTTTCTTTACTTTTATTTTTCATTCATTTGATTACGCAATTGTTGACGTACCTCGTGGAAATTATTTGAATCTTTGGATTTTAATGGCGACAAGCTGGAAGTGTCAATTTATTTTAAAAACGAATCTAAGATTTTAAGTATTGTGTGTTTGTCATGCATAATTCAGTGTTTTCCAGAAAAAATTGAGTAGCCAGTTATATGGCCGGCAACTATGCAGTAAAACAAAAGCATTTATGACATTTACTTGATATATTTGGGAAAAGTAGCCGTCATGTAAATGTAAGAGTAAATGTAACCGGCAGAATCGCTGGCTGCCGGTATTTAAAGAGAACACTGATAATAGTAAACTAAATCTTTACGACACGATTACAGCATTGTAAAATTGTGTTTTGGGTGAAAATGGTTAGTAATTCATACAAATGTTATTAAAAAATATTGTGCTTTAAAATTAATTTTGAGAATGGGATGGAAGAACAGAAAATGAAGAGCATACAGGGATGGAAATAAGTGGTTTCCCATGAGCCCTGGGCAAGTAGATTTTGGCCTGGGCAACTCATTTTCAAAAGTTGGTAAACTTCTTTTTTTTTAAATTTTAAATCAATTCAGTGCAATAAAAATTGAAAAACAATTGATCACCATGGATCAATACTAGTTAAATAACATTCATTATTTAGGAATAGGACATGATTCAATTCAGGCTCATAATAATACATCATGCATTGAACATGTGTTTTGTCAGCAAATGTATATAATTATCTATTATTTTATTTAAAAATGTATAATAATATTCACATGTTCATATTTCTGGGCTCGTTATTCTTTATCTGGGCAACCAAAATACTAAAGATGGTTGCCCACAATAGTAAAAAGTTAGTTTCAATCCCTGGCATATCATTGTAACTTTATTGTTTAACTGCATTGCATTAAAATTGTGATTGAGGTAATCTTGTTGTTTATAGTATATTTACTTTTTAGCTCGACTATTATATATGAAATATATATAGTGGACCTATCCTACTCACCCCGGCGTAGGTGCCCGCATTGGAATGTTTGCGTACCACCTCAAATATATTTCCTATGTCCATTGACATATTGCTATTATATTTTGCATACTTCTTTACCAACATAACCCCAATCTATAAACAAGAGCAGACAACTGTATCAAGCATTTTAACAGAATTAGGCCCTTTTTCACTTAGAATATGCATATTATAGATAAATCTATGTTAAAGTTTGCATACCACCTTAAATATTTTCTATGTCCCTTGACATATTGCTTTCAAACATGTATTTTGCTTCTTAACCAACATGACCCCAATGTATAAACAAAAGCAGATAACTGTATCAAGCATTTTGTAACAATTATGGCCTTTTTTTTCACTAAGAATAAGCATATAATTGATAAATCTATTTAAAAGTTTGCGTACCACCTTTCAGAGGGGGTAATCACGTGACAAACAAAATGGCGACGTCCATGCCGAGGCAGGTATTTTTCGTCGTTTTATACCCTTTACTACTTGTATTATTATTTTGTATTCCGCTCACTTTCCAGCCATATTAGAAAGAAAGTTACTGGCTTTTATTTTGAAATTATATTCGCTCTATATCTCGACTTTACTCGGTGCAAAATTTCTTAGCGGGATGACCTAATTAGGGCTTCACTAAGAACATTTGCACCGAGTAAAGTCGAGATATAAAGCGAATTAAAATACGAAGCAAACGCTAATCACCTTCTAACTGATATGGCTGGAAAGTGAGCGTCATTTAAAAAATAAACTGAAGTAATAAAGGGTATAAAACGGCGAAAAATAACTGTCTCGGTATGGACGTCGCTATCTTGTCTATCACGTGATTACCCCCTCTGACCTTTAAATGGCCACAACTTCTTTATTATGCTCCCCCCAAATTTTTTAAGGGGGGAGCATATAGTCGCCGCTTCGTCTGTCCGTTCGTGCACAATTTTTGTCTGGGCTATTTCTCAGCAACTAATGACTGGAATTCAATTAAACTTAATGGGTAGCTTCACTACCAAGAGGACACATGCATATTATCAGCCGGTTCTGGTCGGATGATTTTTCACAGAGTTACAATGTATGGCCCTTTGAAATTTTCCATTAACTGTACATATAACGCGATCTACCTGTTGGCGTATTCGTTATAACTTGGAAAAATCTACTTTTTGATTAAATCACGAAAAAGTGATGTTTTTTATTGTGCAATCGCTATAAACACGTGGCTTGGCCGGAAGTACATGTAGCTTTAATAGCAACCACAAGACAATTCAACCCAGGAGACAATTCAAGGGCTAGACAATTCAAATTAGATTTTTCATAACCCAATTTTTCAATTTTGGTAATCATTTTTTTCGTACCCAAATGTATTTCGTACCCAAAATTGTTCGTACCTAAAAAAAAATTCGTACTTATTATTTTCGTACCCAAATGTTTTTCGTACCCAATTTTTATTGTACCCAATTTTTTTCGTACCCCTTTTTTTTCGTACCCAATTTTGTTCTTTCCCATTTTTTCGTACCTAAATTTTTGTTCGTACCAAATTTTTACGTACCAAATTTTTTTTTCGTACCCATTTTTTTCGTACCAAAATGTTTTTTGTTCCCAATTGTTTTTGTACCAAATTTTTTTTTTTCGTACCCATTTTTTTCGTACCCAAAATGTTTTTCGTACCCAAATTTGTTCGTACCCATTTTTTGTCGTACCAATCTTTTTCGTACCCAAATTTAATCGTACCCAATTTTTTTTTCATACCCATTTTTTTCGTACCCAAATAAAAAAATTCGTACCCAATTTTTTAGTACCCAAATTTGTTTCGTACCAAGATTTTTTCGTAACTAATTTATATTTGTACCCATTTTTTTTACCCAAATAGTTTTCGTACCCTTATTTTTTTAGTTTCCTTTATTTTTTCGTACTCTAATTTGTTTCGTAACCAAATTAGTTTTTTTCCTGCCCATATTATGTTCGTACCCATTATTTCTTTGTACACAAATTTGTTCGTACCCAATTTTTTTCGTACCCATTTGTTCGTACTCAAATTTTTTTCGTACACAAATTTGTTCGTACCTAATTTTTTATTCGTACCCATTTTTTTCGTACCCCAAATAGTTTTTCGTACCTTTATTTTGTTCGTACCCCTTTTTTTTCGTACTCCAATTTGTTTTCGTACCCAAATTTTATTTCTTTTTCGTACCCACTGCCCACATATTTTTTCGTACCAATTTTGTTTTAGAAATAATCGATTTTCGATTTGATTTGAACTCTCCACTCATTCCATCCCGCGAAACCCTTAAGGTGTCGCAACTCTAGTAAAATACAGATTTTTATATGGAATGAGTGATGTATTGGACGTCATCATTGATGACGTTCATTCGAACGAATGATAAAGGGGGCTAAGTTTCATTAAGTTGGTGCATATAGTCGCGATTTGGGAGTCTTGAAAACTGGTCGGTTAATTTTGCTGAAATTTGACATGTATATGGACAAGAATGCGATCTACCTGTTGGCGTAGGCGTTATACCTGGGAAAAATCAAGTTGTTTGATTAAATCACGAAAAAGTTTCGCAAGTTTGACAAAACCGGATTTACAAAATGCGGTATGTGGATATACCGAAGTCCTACCGAAATCCCCGAAATCAAACTTTGATAAAACAATGTTTCATTAGTGATTTCAGTGTATTTCGCAACGATCTATATTAAAATACGCAGTTTTTCAATACACAATCAATATTAATGGGGATTTCGTGGGATCTCGTGGATTTCTGGGGATTTTGGTAATTACGGGAAAATTCGGTATTTCTTCACACCCGTCAAAATGGTCGACTTCGTCAGAATGAACGCTTAGAAAGTATTTACAAAAAAACATCATCTCAGACGATGTAAAGTGAACGCTACTTATCTGTTTTGTAGATAAGTATACGATCCATTGGAAAACACTAACATTTGACATAAAAAGACGCCAGTGGATATGGAAATCTTCATCGTTTGAAATAACAGACGGCGTCGACCAAGGCGAAAAGAACGCGAGAGAAAGTATTAACAAAATAACATAATTAAAATGATGTCAAGGGAACGCTAATTCGCTGTGTTTTGTAGATAAGTATACGATCTATTGAAAACCTAACATTTGACAAAACACCCGTGGATATGCAAATCTTCTGCGTACCAAATAGCAGACATCATGCGGCGTCTAATCTGAGTCTACGTGTTTGCCAAGGCCGATAGTATAATGAATGGAAATGCACAAACTCAGCAACTGGCAAGCATATATGCATTAGTAGATTGTTTCGTGATTATTTAGAAAACGAATACATAATTCTTTTGGTTCAGCCAGTGCAACTTAACAGAAATAAGTATAATAGTTTCTACACCTGACAACAATGTGCCAACTTTATACAAGGTAGTTGTTTACATTATTTAAAATATTTCAAGCTTACAGTATACAACAATAAACAGCTGTGTACAATGTAATGTCATCGTTTTAATTTTAATAGCCCGTGGTTAATTACCCTTTTTAATCTTATGGTTCAATGCATCTCTAACACCTTCAATTGACATTCTCGGCTCTGGTACTACTTACGGTACATGTACCCGGGTACTCTTAACTTTACTTACATGTAGCCCGGTACGGTAAAGAAACTTAAACATACCGCAAATATTAGATTGTATCGAGTTGTATATCTGCCAAAAATCCGATGTCGTTAAACATGCTAGCGATTAAAGTAAAACATATTGTTTACCTTAAGAAACTTCTCTTTAAAAAAAATCTGCATCAACATGCTTTAGTATGAGTGTTGAGAGGACGCCGTAGGAATAATCAAGTAATCAAGAATACGTCTCTGTTTCTGCTTTTATTTCCTTCATGTATAATGACGATAAGGATTGACGACTAACATGACGGCAATGATAACAAGCATTGAAAACTAACACTAACGACAAGGATGGCGACTAGGTA